>NW_028301569.1:5037500-5235000 GCF_042242905.1 Orbicella faveolata
CAATTCTCAGCAAACAAAGCCCTTGAAATGCGCCCTTTAGCTCCTTCTTTGACACTGTAAGATTTCATATCTGGAAATAGTTTCTTGCAATAATGGTTTCGGCGAGAAATCACTAGAAAATGTTTCAAAATAACGAAGCGTTTGCTTTTCTTCCGGGTTTTCTTACAGTATTTGGTTTCGTTACGCTTGGGTCAAAGGTCACGTTTTCAGGAAGAAGTGCTGCATTTAGTTCGCTATCTCAGCGCTCGCGATTTTATTTACCCAAAAATTTTATTTCACTAATCTGAAGAAGAAACAATGCTCTTTCAGACCAAACTAGTCGTTTTGGGAAAAGCCGTGTACCAGAGCGCCTTTTTGGCATTTGAAAATAGGCTAAATGTAGACCTCTCGTTTAGCTGTCTTGGGTCGTTAATTTAGAAAAATCGTGAAATATTCTAGTTCTAATCAAATCGCGATCTGTTTAGCTCTAAATATACAAGAAAGGAAGTAAAAATACAGCTTGCAATCAGTTTGTTATGAAGATATTTACTTTTGAGTTTACGAGCCTCTGAATATGCCGCTCATTTTCGATCGATTTTGGCCGATTTGGGGCATCGAAACGAAAAAATTGCGCAGAAAAATAATTTTTGATTTATCGAACTTAAAACAATATTTTTGTAACTAGTGCCCGTAGGGCTTCATTCTGGGCGAGTTTGAAGAAATTCGATTTTTTCGCTATTTCCAAGTCTAGTTGATATTTAGGCGAAGCTGCTCTTAAGGTGGCCGAGCACAGTTTTCGCGAGCGCTTTTGCTGATGCAATTAAGCGCGCGCACAGGGATTGCAAAAACAAACATGCCATCAATAGAGCGATCATTTTATTTACTCAACACCCGCACTATCTGTGCTATATTTCTCTATTATTGAACGCAGTGCGTTATTGATGGTTTTAGTCTTTTATTACAAAGATATGTCAGAAAAGGTAACGACGCAAAAAACCCAGCAATTCTCGGCTTTTTCTTTCTCACCGAAAGAACCCAGTTAAATGCAGCGCATGCGCAGTTGCTCGAAAAATTGAGACCGATTGCTTTTGCAGAAACTTGCCGATTTCTGACGATCCAGTAGTTAGAATTTCAAGAAATTTGGCAAAAAAAATAGTTCAGAAACCACGTGAATGATCTATCGCAAAAAACCTGAATTTTGACATAGGGAATTTTTAATAATACAGAACATGCAGTGAAAACGATTTACGGCGAATTACGAAAATCGCCTATGTCAAAATTTGATTAGAACAGTGTTGACAGAAGGGATTTAATGTCAATTCGTAGTGGGCAAATGATGAAAAAAATCTAACGACTGGATTTTTTTTAAATAAACAAAAACCATTTTTTAAGCCTTGTTTTTAACCAGCCCCGTTGCCATGGCAACAGCACACACCTTAGCCAAAATGCGAGAATAAACTTTTCTGTGATTAACCTTGACTCTTGCAAAAAACGGGCGCCAAAGCATAAATAGCTTAAAAGAAATGGTGAATTAGACATAGGCTCTTGAAAACTGTGTTCGGCCACCTTAAGCTAAACTTTCGGTTTCGAGTGGCTTTCGAGAAAAGTACGATCGTTTCAAGGTTCGCTTTTTAGTTTGATTTAAAAATAACGATCTAAAAGTTTCTAGGCCAGAGGATTCTGGACACATTCTGGCCCATGAAAACGTGCACTTTTCCAATGTAAATACGAAACAAAGAGCTCAAAGCTGACAGATGAAAATGCGAAATTCTGAGCTGTATTTGAAAAGAGCTAAATGTATTTAGGGCTTGCAGCAAGATTTCCCGGAACGTTTACTTTGGTTCAAATTTGTCAAATCTCCGATGTAGAAATTTAAAATTTAGTCTACCGTGCATCTTTTTTTTTTCTGATAAAGCAGGTTGTTTTAGCCAATTAGAGCGCGAATAAGAAAATAAGAATGGAATTAACTCAGATAAAATATAATGAGCGCATTTTTCATTCCCGCTATTTTTCGTCAAACAGCTGTAAGTTAATGTGTATCAACTGTTAAGGAGAAAAAACAATTAATCTGTATTATTATTATCAGTAATAGTAATTGGACGGAGTAACCGGGAGTAACCGCGCGAGAAATTTCAAAATTGGAGAGCGCGAAGCGCGAGGTCGGTAAGAAATTAAGAGCACGATTACTCCCTGAATTGTACGACACGAGGTCCAATTACTAATTAATCGTATCTATAGCAAATTTCGGAATTAAAAATGTCATTTGAGAAGACTTCTTTTGAGTAAAAACGTCTGTAGCGCTTTTCAAAAGCTTTGAAAACTGTGGGAAACAGTGCGAAGAAAGCCATTAAAGCGCGCGTAATTGACGTGCGAATCACGTGGGTATCCAGTTACAGGTGTCCAATTATGAAAAGTTCAAATTGGATGCAAGTAATTGGACACCCACGTGATCGCGCCCCGAATACGTGACCAATAGGCGCGCGGAGAACCAATCACGATTATTATTATCATCATCATCATCATCATCATTATCATTATTATTATTATTATTGAAATAATAATAAGATTTTTATTAAAAACCTATCGCTCTTTCTATTATTATTAATATTATTATTAATATTATTATTATTATTATCATTACCATATTTGAGACAAGAAATATAAGCGATAGAAACCGACGTTTCGGTGCATCTTGCGCCATTATCAAGGTTACATAATTAATTTGACTGCCTTGTTAATGAAATGCTGTGTATTCAAGATCTTAAACCAGCACTGAATGTGCAGTCTGACTCTCTTCGTGCTTAAGTATTCATGTAATTAGCTTGGCACTCTTTTATGCAAATTCGCTTCAACTTAGCCTCTTCACAAACCGCTCTTTATCTTTAATTACGTAACCTTGATAATGGCGCAAGATACACCGAAACGTCGGTTTCTATCACTTATATTTCTTGTTTCATGTATTTCCAAATCGTTTTTTATTATCATATCATGATGATAATGAAAGTCTGCCGTTTAAACGCTAACCGGGTGTGTGTCCACTAATTTTAGGAAAGTTGATGATGGCATGAGCTTGTGAATTAGTATTTTAGGATCTCATGATATTTTCTATTTTCATGAAAATTTTAGTCTACAATAGTGGAATGTGTGAAGATTTGTAAACAGGTTTTCTGAGGAGATTTTAATAAAGTTCTTGTTATATATTATTATCATTATCATTATCATTATCATTATCATTATCATTATCATTATCAATCATTATCATTATCATTATCATTATTATTACTATTTTTAATATTATTATTATTGTGCTGCTTTTACCCTCCCCGCTCAATATTTTTGAAATAATTAATTTTGTACAGAAAAAGGAACTTGTTGTAGGCCTTATAGAGAAAAAAATTACAGTGGAATTCAGATTATTAGAACCTCAAAGGAAAACGAAAATCAGTCCAGAAAAATTGCGTAGTTTGAGAATTCGTAGTAAAATATCGTCGCACACAATTGCTAAAAATAGGTCAATAGTACCTATTGATAGAGCTCCTTGTTTGCTAGTTTACTGACCGAGCCCCAGGCGAGACCCACAAACCTGCAAAAAAACAAAGAACGAGAGCAACATTCTTCATAACCTACCAAATAAGCTAATTTAATTAAGTATTTATTATAACAGCTCTTTCTAATTTGCTGATACATTGATGTGTTAATTGTCACGATTAAATGTCGGTAAACGCGCGCGCGAAAGGCAAGCATTTAATTACGTTTGACGAAGCAATTCGGCAAAATTATTCCGTCAGTGGTTGATGTTTTCAGTCTGCATTGCAAAAATGTGCACCAAGCTCTCATGGTGTTAAACCGCAATAAATCTCACCAGGTAATGTCAAGCAACTGGCTGAGAAAATTAAAACCGCATTTCAGCTAAAGGATGAGATCCGTCCGCTTCTACACAAAATGTTGTATTTTCAGGTACTTTCTCGAATTTTATTCCGCTTCAAAATTATGAGTGATTATACTTGTTTAGACAGATATTTGTAGCTTAAGCCTAGTACATTGCGCTGATAACAGTCGTCGTTTATCAAGAGGTCCTTCTTTTGAAAGGAATGTCTCTGTATGGAGGCTATGTCAGCCAAAATGGCAAATACGTTTTCTAGAGTATAAGGAAATAAAGGAAAGAATATCATGCAATAATTCTGGAAGAATTAAATCGTTTCCTTAAAATGACAGACCGAACTGTGCGATCTTTATATGTGCTACTTTTAAGAAAGTATAAGATAACCCCAACGCACGTACATGCTGCGAGGATTTTTTGCGGATGTTGGGCGGGGAAATGGCTTCCGAAATTCCCGAAATGTTTTGTGCTTTTGGCCCACAACTCAATACATTCATGTCTGTTGGAATTTTACTTCAGTATTTTCGTCCTCGGCTGCTCCAGTTTGAGTGAAGTAAGACAGTGTCGAATTTCGTTATGTCCCGCTTTATATCACTGATCAAGTCGTGTTCCCCTGGTTCTTTTACAAGAGCTCCACATTACTCCACTCTAAGTTTTACATATGTTGAAGATTAACAGCTTTTCCATAACACAGCAAAAAATTAGTTGGATATACTTGGATATGGCAGCGTTTTAGGACGTCAAAGTTTCCCTCCTCTTGCCACACGCTTGCGAGGATTTCGCAGGAGTCTGTCGCGACCGAAAAGTAAAAAAAAAATAAAATAAAAATAAATATTGCAATATTGAATTTCGCCTCAATTGTAAGCAACGCTTGATGTTTCCTCAAGACCCAATAAGGGACAATAAGTTTATGTCTGTAGATGCTGCTCAGTTTTGTTTGTGTAAAAATCCAACAAATTGTCTGCTGTCGATGAATATGCGCACCCGCCGATGAGTGTTTTGTACAGCCAGTAAAACATGACAAATTGGACTTCCGCACTTTCGTGTGAAAACGTTCATCGAACTCATATAATATCTCTATTTTTTAAATACGTTTACAGTTCTAAATAAATTTTTGAGAACATAATATATAGATTTAGCCAAGCCTGAAAGCGGAGCTCCACAGTTATTTTTTTGGAATGTTGTTACTAATGAAAATAATCCAACATGTACATGAGGTATATTGCGAACGATTTAATAGTTTCAGCCGGAACTAGGATTACATCAGCAGATCGAGGTGTAAGATGGTGTGATTATGAAATATAGAGCCATGATTTCAAGGATTTCTGGGAAGTCACCAAAAATCCTGATCACATAACAGAACTGTCTTCTCTTCTTTTGGTGGCATTTCTTGTTCTTTCTTACCTTATTCAGAAGACAAGACATTGTTATTAATCATTATATTCTTTCTTAGTTAACATGGGGACTCCCACACAAAAGAAGTTAACACAATTTTTTGTTGTGGGGACTGATTGAAATGCAGTGGTTACAATACTCAGTCCCTAAATCTCTACCAAATCAAATCTCACAAAAATACCGCAAGGAGAGCAAAGGGCTTCATGAATCAAGTATATAGCTTTTTGAAGAGATCAAAGAAGTAAGGTAGGTCTATGCACCATCAATTTTACGTAGTGCTCACAAGTACCTACACCATCCTAACACCCCCCCCCCCCTTGCTGCAAGCCTAATTAATTAATTGAAAAATTAATGCATTAAACAAACATTAAAGTTTACACCTTATGGCCATAGTGCCATATTGCCATAGTGCTTTAGCGACGTCAACCTTCAAACCACCCCAATAGTACACTCTGCACTAAAGTATAGTATACATAAATTATGTAAAAAGTTGGAAAGTTTTGTTTTCTAACTTGTCCCCAAAGATACATTTAGCCATCTTCACTTTCGTATGGAGTCTCCTCCGCCTGGAAGGGTTTGCAATAAGCAAAATCACTCTCGAATGAATGGTAATTATGATAATTTTTTTGCTGATCATGAATACTTGCTTCTAATAATAATTTTATTATTCAATTTCAATGTGATTTGTTCTTCTTCTCGACTGAGATTGTAGACTACAGGAGCTGTTATTGGGTTCCATTAATTAATTTTACTATGATTAAATTATACCAGAATTAATATATAGATTTAGGCCAGCCTAAAAGCGGAGCTCCTCAGTTATTTTTCGGAATGTTGTTACTAATGAAAATAATCCAACATGTATGAGGTAAATTGCGAATGATTTAATAGTTTCAGCCGGAACTAGTATTATTTCAGCAGATCGAGGTGTAAGATGGTGTGATTATGAAATATAGAGCCACGATTTCAAGGATTTCTGGGAAGCTACCAAAAATCTTGATGACATAACAGAACTGTCTTCTGTGCTTTTTGGTGGCATTTCTTGTTCTTTCCTACCTTATTCAGAAAGACAAGGCATTGTCATTAATCATTATATTCTTCCTTAGTTAACATGGGGACTCCCACACAAAAGAAGTTTACACATTTTTGTTGTTGTGGGGACTGATTGAAATGCAGTGGTTACAATATACTCAGTCCCTGAATCTCTACCAAATGAAATCTCACAAAAATACCAAAACAGTATACATATGTGAAAAGTTGGAAAGTTTTGTTTTCTAACTTGTCCCCAAAGATACATTTAGCTATCTTCACTATTGTATGGAGTCTCCTCCTGCTGGAAGGGTTTGCAATAAGCAAAATCACCCTCACATGAATGGTAATTACGATATTTTTTTTTTGCTGATCATGAATACTTGCATAGGCTTCTAATAATAATTTTATTATTCAATTTCAATGTGATTTGTTCTTTTTCTCGACTGGCATTGTGGACTACAAGAGCTGCGATTGGGTTCCATTGATTAATTTTGCTATGATTAAATTATACCAAGAATTATCAGTGAGCTAAGAGGAAGTTATATTATGTACATGTATTTTGTCTGCACTACATAACCAAATGCACTCAAAGGTTATGAGGCATAGGTACATTTGTCAGAAGAGCCCAGCATATCCAAGATATGTTTTGATTGACACATCAATTAAGATAATTTACAGCAAAATGGATAAAAAATACATCAATATCCTACATGCACCAAAGCCAGACATGGGGTTATAAGGCAATCGTTTAAACAACAGATTGAAATAATTTATAAATTAGAGAACACTATTTCTACAACAGAATGGAACAAATTAACCTTATCGGACATTGCGAATGGCAAGGCTGTCTGTAGAATGTCACAAATTTCTCAACCCTTTCTTTCTACAAAAATGCTAATCCTGCAACTTTGCTTAAGACCCAGTTCTCCATTTCGTGTTGGCAAAATATCAATTTATGCCATGTCCAATGCAGATTATCACAAAATTGATTTAAAAGCTCAATAAATATCATTTTAAAGCCAAAAAGCCAATTATTTAAATAAACCATGAGTAAATTATCTCTAAGAAAAACTGATTAAATTAACAGGCACTTAAAAATAATTAGTTAATATGTGTTTCTTAATAATGTAATGCAGTGTATCTGTCACAATGTTGCAGCTATGATATTACTACAAACAGGATGGGTTGCAGAACTGAACCTCCAAGTCAGTTTATTCAATGAACTTGGTGCAGAAATATAATCCCATCAAGTTGTCTGTAAATACAGAGAAACTAAACAAAGCATTACAATCATAAGTAATGAATTACTAAACTCTTTTACATGTACTGTATGAACAGTGTATGTTCCATTAATATTGGGGATCTCTCAGAAGCTGCATCCATGATAAATTAATTTGTTCCCAGATGCATTTGTTTATAGAACTTTTCACAAATTAATATCTGTCATAACAGTGACCTCTGTGTTCTCCAACCAATAGCACACAAGAAAAATACACTCAGTAAGATATTGTTTACAATAAAAATCAATGCCTATAAGCAATCATAAGGACCTTAAATTTATATTACCTCATTATTGCAATGTCCTCCCCAATGGTCATATTTGTTCTGTGGGTCCAAACTTGAGCAAGTAGATTCTGCATCGTACCTAGGAATTGCCGTTAACAGTAAATTAAGGTGGTCTGACCATATCTCATCTATATCAAGCAAGGCGAGTCGATCCTTGGGGGTGATAAAGAGAAATCTTTGGAACTGCCTCAGGAAAGTACGCGAAACGGCCTATACCAGCATCGTCTGACCCAAATTGGAGTACGCAAGTGCCTCGTGGGACCCACATTACAAAAAAGATATTTTAACCCTGGAGAGAGTTCAAAGGAAAGCTGCTCGTTTTTCCCTTCAAAACTTCAACAACACAGCAAGCGTGACAGACATGCTATCTGACTTGAAATGGGACACATTAGAAACAAGACGAAAGAAAAACAGACTGACTCTAATGTACAAACTTAGTCATAACTTAATGGACATAACCACAGAAGAACACTTAATACTAAACAGTGAAAAAAGAACACGCAACAGCCATGCTTTTAAGTATAGGATGCCAAAAGTATCTAAGGACGTTTTTAAGTTTTCTTTTTTTCCTAGATCAATAACAGAGTGGAACCTACTGCCCGCTGACTTAGTAAATTGCAAGTCATTATCTGATTTTAAGTTAAATTTAGGAAAACACGTGAAATGAGTAAAGTAAATTGTACTTAAGAATTATTTTTTAATTATCCTTTTTGTCTAGCTTATGCATATGTGCATATATGTTTGGTACAGTTGATGTGATGTCTTGCGGGACTTTATCAACTAAATAAATGTAGATGTAGATGTAGATGAAATATCTCACCAGGCCATGGTTGCTTTGAAAACCTTTGATGTTTTAATACAGGCTCCCCATCTGTAACCTGTCCATATATTGACTGACAGGAACAGGCATGTAATTCCTTTCTTTGATATACAGTGTACTTCATTGTTAGCTGTTTACTGAGTGTTAGTAGTGAATCAAATGCTAGGGGTTGGTACTCCAACTTTCACTGTGGCAGGCTCTGCCCTGAGATACAAAGCAAACTTACATAACTGTTATGAACTTTGCCACTTGCTTTCGAGAGCAAATGCAATTTGCTTCAAACAAGCAACTGGAACATTGAGGGTTACAACAATGTGCACAGTCCCAATCACAGGGTCATCCAGGCTGTTTGGTTGTACATATAACTGTACAACTGTATATGAGTTCAGCTTCCAGAAGAAAATCAGAGTTTGTCAGGATAAATACTGATGTTCTTGCCTACTCAATGAATGAATGTGCAGTTCCAGAAGATATTGATCACACCCAACACCCATTCACAGCCAGTCTTTAGAAATTCCAAATTAAAGTATCAGGAATCAAGAGCTCTAATAGAGAAAAAACCTCCATGTGGGGTATGAATCTTTTCTTGAAGAAAACAATGTCTGAGAAATCATTAATTACAAAATGTTTAAGAAACATCTTACCTTTCAGAGAATTTTGTAATCTACACTGTCTGGCCAGTTCATATACATGTATTTGACAAGTTGACACTGGGCATGTTTGTAAATTTGTGCACTTCAACATCACATTACTATGTAGTAGCACTGGCCAACTAAAAACAAACAGCATAATTTGGTTAATTAATATACACTGTACATTATTAGGTTGAAATATTGGTGTAGATTGTTGCACATCAACAGATACAGAAACTATTTGCACCTGAATCATAATGAGTGAAAAATCGTGCATGAGACATTTGCATGTACATGTAACAGCCCTCCACCTCAGAACCATCACAGATATGATACATTTGATATTTTTAAACTCTCTGAAATTTCAGATTATTCAAGATTAACATATGCACATACATCATCTGGAGCAACCCTAAAACACTGAATTTGGAAACCGAAATCCGGAATCCAGAATCTGGAATCCAGAATCCGGAACCAAAAACCAGAATCTGGAATCCAGATATTATGAATGATGATAGAAATAATTCACTTCAGCAATGTCTAATAAATAAATATGAGCAAAAATCATTTTGTTGTTATTTATTTTCTTGGCTTTACTTCAGCCACAGACTGTAATTGCTAAAAAATTATTGACTAGTTCTGAACAACCCTTAGCTATATATCTGGCCCCGTTGTTCAAAAGCTGCATAAAGCTATTCATTCGGTACATCACTATCCAGTCAGGGTTACTGATTTTTTGGGTGGATAGAGTTACTCATAGCCTGCGAGCAGGCTCTAGTATCTGTCTCTATTGTCTGAGCAGGCTAAATAGGTGTCTAGTGTTTTTCTGCATTGGCATGTCACCAAGAGCCTTCATGCGGCTTTGCCAATCACACCCCCAGCCCAAACACGAGAACCTGCTCATAGGCTAAGTTACCCATCTTTTGTTCAAGCTGGCCCTGGTGAGAGCCCGGTTCTTGTCTAGATCAAATTGCTCTGAGAAGACTGGTGAGCAGCACATTAACAACAAGCTATTATAGGCTATTGCAGTGAGTTTCTGGCAGTCTTTTAGCATCTTTGAACAGCATGTGGTCTGATCTGTCAGCAAGTGAGAAGCAGACGGAAGTAAGTGTGCAACATTTCTACAAATTGTTTTAATATGATGGCCGCCAAGAATATGAAATGCTGATTTGTCACAGTATGTGTGGAAATTGTGTTAATCTGGAATTGGTCTCGTATCTGTTGGAAAAATCAAATTTCATATTTAGACCAGACGGGTTAGCCCTTGGACTTCGAAATTGGGGGGCGTGACCGTCAATGTACAGGGGGCTGCCACTGATGGATATCCTGTTCTCTATGACATTTTCTATCTTGTTCAGTATGTACTAGACATAAAGGATAAATTTATACTTCCGGTAAATTGAAGATCACTTATTAAACAAAATGGCAATTACCAGCAAGCTTATTTTAGACACTCTCAAGGTGCTTGGAGTAAAATTAAGATGCACTTTACTGAGATTCTCATAATCATAGCCCTCACTAAAAATAACGGTTGCACAATTTCAACAGACGGGGAATTTTTGTTTCAAAAAAGGTTAAGTTTGAGGTCCTTTTTACTTGGCAGCTTACTTTTTACAGTCGAAAAGCTAAGCAAAACAATTTTCGCGTACTTGAAGAACTTACTTTCTTTGATTTGCGGATTCTGGTTTCCAGTTTCTGGATTCCGGTTTTTGGTTCCAGATTCCGGATTCTGGTTTCTGGGTTTTAGGGTTGCCCCATATTTAACATATTGTTTGCTTCACATTCAGTTTACACATGGCTGTTATCCAGCATAGGCAGACTGATAAGTTTTCCTTCAAAAATATATTGCAACAACTATTGCATCTTTCGTTACCTATTCTTGTGATGAAATGACACAAAATTCAAGAACAAGAAGTCATAAGCATAAAACTAACTTACATGGTAGTGCTTACAGTTCCTCTTACCATCTGCATATGCTGTCCATAAACTGATGCTGCCTGGACAATGTACTCATTATTTTTCTGATCACACCTTTTAAAACGTCACTGTTATATAATTTGTCCTGAAAAAGCAATACATGAAATGTTATGCCTTTGGCACTCACCAAATGCCTTTACAAGATGTATAATGTACACCATATCAACATTCACAATTCTCTTTACTTTCATTGTAACTCTTTTGTGTCATTTTCCCTCACTTGAAGACAGGACTTCCACATTAGGTTATAACTGCCTCTGGAATCTCTATGAATTCACAGGGAGTGATAACAATTAAATCATGACTAATTTTAGCAAAGGAGGCATTCAAATGCCAGATTTTAATGCTAAGTTTATACAGTAACTTTACATTACTCTTCGTACATATATATAACCTCTCAATTATTGCACCTATAGACTGAAGGTGTGCTGGGGGAAGAAATGTTCTAAACCCTCTGAACTTTTCCCCCTTACCTGTAATAGGATGACTATTATGAACTACAGTTTGTAACCAACACCAACATCAGGTTATGTATACACATGTATATTTGTTGTCATCTGTAATCATAAAAAAATAAAAATTTAAAATCCCCCATAAAGTTCACACTCAATAACACTACTACATGTAGCGCTGTTACTGGAAATCAATTTAAGTGAAACTGTTGAAACAGCTCTGCCAAAATTTTTCCTAGCAGTTAAGGCAGGATAACAGAATATACATGTAGCACACAGCAAAGGCTAGAGATACTCACATGTTAGTTATCAGTTAGGATTTGGTGAGCTTCTGTGCTGTAGGTATGGTGGAAAATAATAGATTATCAGAAATGAAGGTTCCTGAGACATTTTGACAGCACTGAGAGGAATTAATATATAAATTCACAAAAGAAGGAGAAGTTCTTGCCCTGTCCAGTTCTCTGTAATAAAAATATCATTTACATGAGTCATTTATAATATGTGGTTTGTGTTTAAAGCCGATATAATGCACACTCTGATTCGCCAATTCCAGTGCATTATTTACATTTACATGGTATACCTCGGTAAAACCATAAAACATTGCGTGGGACTAAAATAAAAAATATAAAAAATAAAAAGAAATGCCTAATTCATAACAATTTAAAATACTCAACACTAAAACGAATGTAATTCTTTACTTGAAAATTATTCTCCCGTAATGCCCATGGGCCAATTACAGGCAGGTTAAAAAGTCCTAACACAAAGTAAAAGAAAATTAAGAAAACTATTGCTTTTTTCCGGAAAATTGTAGCGACTGAAGACAATGATGGAACACTCTGAGAGTGCATTCTATCAACCTGATGAGATAAAATTTAAGGAGAGTAGAGAATTCACGAAGTTATATCACAAACAAATTGGTACAGGACAGGAGAAAGGGAACTGTACAGCCAGGAAGAAACTGAAACTTTCTTCGACCAGCAAAAAAGTATGCATGCACAACAAAGAAAACAGTCAGTGACATTCATTTAATAAGTTAGTAAATAAAAAATTAGTGTGAAGAAGAGAGTAAAGAGAGAGAGAGAGTGGAGATAGGAGAGCACTCTCTCCAACTAAATTGTGTATATATGTATGTAAAAGTTCTTCTTATTACTGAGAAATGGTCAGGGCAAGAACTTCTATTACACTGTTCAATTTACCGAGTCAATTAGTACTATCTCACTTTTTTGGAACATTTCCATATTAAGTGTAAATACCGCATTGGGGAATAACCTCTTATTAACAAAATACGGTCCATGTACCCCCAACCAAAAGCAATGGCACAAATAACATGAAATAGCCAATCAAAATCAAAGCAGAGCTTCATTTGCAGACAGGATTGCCATGCATAATCGTCTACTCGACATTTTGGACCATATAAGCATTTCACCAAACCGAACTAATTGGACAGACAACAAAATAAAACGAGGAAATCTACATTATAAACACAAGATGCATATCACTACATCTGAGCTCGAGTATCAACAGCAAATCCCTTTTCAGTGAACGGTGACCGAATAAAAGAGAGGGTAAAGAAAATTCGTTTAAGCTTGCGGTGTTAAAGTTGAAAAATTATTCACGCTTAAATTTGAATATTACTGAGAGTCTGTATTTTTGCCGACGGCTTAATTTAGCTATTCAGTCATTTCATTGGCAGTAGCCAATTTAACCTCGGAATTCACAAAAGCATTTCGCCAAACCGAATAAATTGAACTAACAAAACGAGGAAATCTCCATACTTTGTAATCACAATATGCAAATATTCACATAGGAACGAAAGTAAATTTAGCAAATCTTGTTCGCTTCGGCTTAAAATGATTTGTAGACCTTTCTTGGTTCAGTTTTCAACAACAGAAGAACAAATTTTAGCAGTCTACGAAGCGGCAGTGCTACCTAAATCAGAGAAAACTTCAAAACTCGCCCGGCCGTGTTTACAAGTACGATTTTGGTTAAGCTTATTTTTAGATGTGAGGTTATAAGCTTAAATTGACGACGAAAATCGATAGAAAACATAATTTGTTTACAACTTACAGCAACCTCCAAAGCGACCCACTTGTTATTGTTTAGAGACGAGCGAAATTAAAACGATGCAATTTTTAAAATCTCTTACAGCATGGCTTCAAATAAGGAAGACTTTTAATGGATTCCAATTGAAAATAAGCTTATATCGCCGAGGAAACTTGTTAATTTTCATACCAAACGCAACAACAAAAGTCACTTACCGCAAGTTGGCAATTCAGTTCGGCCAGTGTAAATCTTCCAGGCAGAAACTTGCAGCAAAAGTTGTGAAGACTAAACTGAAGTTATATTTTCGATAGATCAACGAATCAACCACTTCTTTCCGCTACGTTTAGTGTTTTGCAATTTCTCTAAAACACTCGGGTACGTTTGATTTCTCTAATGTTCATCACCTGACCAAATCAGGTGACTTTTGAATTTTCTTGCACGGCTGCACAGCATCACGTTCGCGCGAATTTTGAACTTGGCCATGGGGAGTTCGGCAGTCTTCTGAATCAATTTGTCGGGTACTTTCGCCTCCTTTCTATAGCCCTCGTTAGCTTTGGTTCACGGCATTGTTCGGTATTATTTCACCTCCTTTCTCTAGCCCTTGACTAGCTATAATTCACGGCATTGTTCAGTACTGTTTCGCCTCCTTCCCCAGCGCTGGCCCTCTCAGTCTTTTTCGCGATATTCTTCGCTACTTCTTTGCCTGTTAATTCTTGCTTTCTGTCTTTTGCTTCAGCGTAACCCTGTCTTAAAAATATTAAATCAACCTCCGCTATCGTTTTTCTTTAAAAATCCCGCCAAGAAAAATGGCATTCACCCGCTACCAACTGAGGGTGCATGTCTCTGTCAACCTATTAGCTGGAGTATGGCCGCCATCTTACGCGACTCCGTCGTCGTCGTCGTCGTCGTCGTCGTCGTCGTCGTCGTCGCCGCCGTCGTGCGTACGCGCCCACGAGCAATACCGCTAGCCATGATAACCATGAGAAAATCAATTCATGGGTTTCCTTTTCTCCCCTATATGGGTATGGGGCTCCGCCGGAGCTCCGCTATAAGTAAGCTAAGAGTAAGTTATACTATGTAGATGTATTTTGTCTGCACTACACGACCAAGTGCACTCCAAGGTTATCAGGCATACAGTAGGTATATTTATCAGAAGAGCCCAGCATATCCAAGATATGTTTTGATTGACACATCAGTTAAGATAATTTACAGCAAAATGGATAAACAATATACCAATATCTTACATGCACCAAACAGGACATGGGGTTATAAGGCAATCATTTAAACAACAGATTGAAATAATTTATAAATTAGAGACTACTACTTGAACAACAGTAGGGAACAAATTAACCTTATTGGACATTGCGAATGGCAAGGCTGTCTGTAGAATGTCACAAATTTCTCAACCCTTTCTTTCTACAAAAATACTAATCCTGAAACTTTGCTTAAGACCCAGTTCTCCATTTCGTATTGGCAAAATATTAATAGAACTTTTCACACATGAACATCTCTGTCATAATTATAGTGATCTCTGTGTTCTACGAGAATTGGTACACAAGAAAAATACACTCAGTAAGATATTGTTTACAATAAAAATCAATGCCTATAAGCAATCATAAGGACCTTACATTTATATTTCCTCAGAAATATCTCACCAGGCCATGGTTGCTTTGAAAATCTTTGATGTTTTAATACAGACTGCCCATGTGTAAACTGCTCAAAATATTGACTGATAGGAACTTGCTACTTGAACACCACTGTTATTCATATAAAAACATATCAATTATAATTTATTATAATCATTGCAGTACACCAAAAGATGACATTCCTTTTTTTGATATACAGTGTACTTCGTTGTTAGTTGCTTACTGGAGTGTCAGTAGTGAATCAAATTTTAGGGGTTGGTACCCCAACTTTCACAGTGGCTCTCTTGCTCTGCCCTGAGATGCAAAGAAAACTTATATCACCTTTATGAACTTGTCGACTTGCTTTTGAGAGCAAATGCAATTTGCTTTAAACAAGAAACTGGAACATTGCAAATTACAACAATGTGTACAGTCCCAATCAAAGGGCCATCCAGGCTGTTTGGTTGTACATATACAATGTAACCATACAACTGCATATGAGTTCAGCTTCCAAAAGAAAATCAGAGTTTGTCAGGATAAATACTGATGTCCGTGCAAGCTTACTAAATCTGAATGTGCAGTTCCAGAAGATATTCATACCCAACACTCATTCATGGCCAGTCTTAAGAAATTCATAATATTTCAAATTTCCAAAGTATCAGGAAGAGAGAGCTCTAATAGAGAAAAAAACCTCCATGTAGGATATGAATCTTCTCTTGAAGAAAACAATGTCTGAGAAATCATTAATTACAAAATAATGTTTAAGAAATATCTTACCTGGTAATTCCAACTTTCAGAAAATTTTGTAACCTAGACTGTCTGGCCAGTTGATATATTTCACAAGTTGACACTGGGCATGTTTGTAAATTTGTGGGCTTCAACATCACATTACTATGTAGAAGCATTGGTCAACTAAAAACAGCATAATTTGGTTAATTAATATACACTGTACATTATTAGGTTGAAATATTAGCGTAGATCATTGCACACCAACAGATACAGAAACTATTGGCAGCTGAATCATAACAAATGAAAAACCGTGCATGAGACATTACTTGTACATGTAACAGTCCTCCACCTCAGAACCATCACAGATATGATATGATATTTTTAAACTCTCTGAAATTTCAGATTATTCAAGTCTAACATGCACGTACATCATTAAGGGCAACCCTAAAACACTGAATCCGGAAACTGGAACCCGGAACTGGAAACTAGAATCTGGAATCCAGATATTATGAATGATGATAGAAATAATTCACTTCAGCAATGTCTAATAAATAAATATGGGAAAAATTATTTTGCTGTTATTTATTTTCTTGGTTTTACTTCAGCCACAAACTGTAATTGCTAAAAAATTTTGACTAGTTCTCAACAACCCTTAGCTATACATCTGGCCCGATTGTTCAAAAGCTGGATAAAGCTATCCATTGGGTAAATCACTATCCAGTCAGGGTTAGTTTCAACAGCTTTTGGCGAATAAACATCACAGGTTGCATGATTGCAAATTTGGCCAAGAGGAAGTTTGGGTCTGGACACAGACAAAAAAAAAAACACGGGTAGAACATGAACTGCGCTCGGCCCATGGCCACGCGGTTAATTACCAGCAAGCTTATTTTAGATGCTCTCAGGGTGATTGGAATAAAATTATGATGCACTTCACTAAGATTCTCATAATCATAGCCCTGACACTTGAAATAACGGTTGCACGAATTTCAACAGATGGGGAATTTTTGTTTCAAAAAAGATTAAGTTTTAGGTCCTTTTCACTTGGCCGCTTATTTTTTACAGGCAAACACCAAAGCAAAACAATTTTTGAGTATTTGAAGAACTTGTTTTCTTTGATTTGTGGATTCCGGTTTCTGGTTTCTGGATTCCAGTTTTTGGTTCTGGATTCCAGATTCCGGTTTCCGGGTTTTAGGGTTGCCCCATCTTTAACAGTGTGTTTGCTTTACATTCAGTTTACACATGGCTGTTATCCAGCATAGGCAGACTTATAAGTTTGCCTTCAAAAATAAATTGCAACAACTGTTGCATCTTTCATCACCTATTCTCGTGATGAAATAACACAAAATCCAAGTACAAGAAGTCAAAAGAATAAAACAACTTACTCGGTATAAATACTTACAGTTCCTCTTACTGTCTGCATATGCTGTCCATAAACTGGTACTGCCTGGACAATGTACTCGTTATTTTTCTGATCACAAATTTTAAAACGTCACTGTTATATAATTTGTCCTGAAAAAGCAAGACAAGACAAGCACTCACCAAATACCTTTACACAATGTACAATGTACACAGTATCAACGTTCGCAATTCTTTTTACTTTCATTGTAACTTTTTTGTGTCATTTTCCCTAACTTGAAGACAGGACTTCCACATTAGGTGATAATTTTCCTCTGGAATCTCTATGAATTAACAGGGAGTGATAACAATTAAATCGTGACTAATTTTAGCAAAGGAGGCGTTCAAATGTCAGATTTTAATGTTAAGTTTATAACTTTGCATTACTCTTCGTATATATATAACCTCTCAATAATTGCACCTATAGACAGAAGGTATGCTGGGGGAAGAGATGTTCTAAACTTTCCGAACTTTTCCCCCTTACCTGTAATAGGATGACTATTATGAACTACGATTCGCAACTAACACCAACATCAGGTTATGTATACACATGTATATTTTGTTGTCTCCTGTAATTATAAAAAAATAAAAATTAAAAC
The DNA here is from genome assembly GCF_042242905.1 of Orbicella faveolata. Taxonomy (NCBI): domain Eukaryota; kingdom Metazoa; phylum Cnidaria; class Anthozoa; order Scleractinia; family Merulinidae; genus Orbicella; species Orbicella faveolata. The sequence goes on from NW_028301569.1 coordinate 5,055,622, forward strand.
CCTCCATAAAGTTCATACTCAATAACACTGCTACATGTAGCGCTGTTACTGGAAATTAATTTAAGTGAAACTGTTGAAACAGCTCTGTCAAGAATTGTTTCTAGCAGTTAAGGCAGGATAACAGAATATACACGTAGTACACAGCATAGGCCACACATACACACATGTTGGTTATTAGTTAGGATTTGGTGAGCTTCTGTGCTAGGCATGGTGGAAAATAGACAGTTCACAGTCCCCTATTTTTCCGTGAGATCGTAGATGTCAATCGTTGAGTTCGACAGGCCACCATCTTGGTCTCTTGATGCGAGCGAAACTGGGGAGAGTACAAAATGCCCGTGGGTAGTGGCGGTGGGGCTAATAGCGTGGGGGTGAATTTTGAACTCTCCCCAGTTTCGCTCGCATCAAGAGACCAAGATGGCGGCCCGTCGAACTCAACGATCGACATCTACGATCTCACGGAAAAATAGGGGACTGAGACCAGTCTAGATGGAAAATAATGGACTATCAAAAATGAAGGTTCCTGAGACATTTTGACAGTGCTGAGAGGAATGAATATATATATATTTACAAAGAAGTTCTTGCCCTGTCCAGTTCTCTGTCATAAAAATATCATTTACATACATTTATTACATCTGGTTTGTGCTTAAAGATGATATAATGCACACTCTGATTGGCTAATTCTAGTGCATTATTTACATTATTCATGTGCGACTAAAATAAAAAAATAAAAATAAAAAGTAATGGCTAATTCATAGTAATTTAAAAATACTTAACACTAAACAGATCTAATTCTTTATTTAAAAATTATTCTCCCGTAATGCCCATGGGCCAATTACGGGCATGCTAAAAGGTCCTAACACAAAGTAAGAGGACACTACACGCTTTGCTGCGCGTACCCAGGCAGTCGTTATACTGAGAAGCAATAGCTATATTGCAATTGAGCTAAATGTTCTGCATCTGAAGTTGTAGGAAATTCAATCGAATTGATGTGCTTAAGCTATTCTGCTTTTGATTGCATTTCTTGGAATCGATTAATAGCTTATTACTCGTCTGCAAGTCTTTAGGGTGTGAAATGAATCAAGGTCTTTATATCAACCTATAAACGTTTCAGTCTATTTTCCTTAGCCTTTGTCGTTGTTACCTGCGTTTCTCAAGCAAGCGAGATATTTTGAATTTCATAGTTATGGTGATGCGTGGCATAGACCTACGAACGCGGTTGTCGAAATCATATACTTATCTCGTGATTTTTAGCCCATTTAGAAGTTAAAGTATTAGGAAAAGTGCTTATGTAAATGCTTGTTTGTTCAGTACAGATAATCAGTCGCCTAGATAGCCAAAGTAAGTTCCAGATGTTTACAATATTTTCCGGCCGCAATGTAGGTCTACCGCGGAGGTACACCAACATGGCGGTTCCATACTGGTCTCTGTAAATTTGTGCAAATATTTCGACGAATATCTGAGCTTGGGAAAACGCACAGACTTAAACTTCGAGGAGTGTCATCTTTATTAATCTCCTATAACATCACAATTTCTTGATTTTATCCACTAAATGGTTTTCGAACAAATTTCTTATTGCGTCAGGATTGCGTGACAGTGCGAGCCAAGAATTGTTTTGCTGGGGTCAACATACTGTACTACATTAGTTTCTTTCAGCTAAATGTACAATAATTTGCTACATGAGTTTCACTCTTGTAAAGACACATAACTCTGTTACAAGCAAATAACGAGAGAATATCGTTTAGTTCGAGGTTTTATCTTTATTATACTTTACGAAGTTTCTCAGAGCATTTTACTTAGGTGTACTCCAACAGATGAATTGGTAAACAAATTCTCTAACCTCTCTGCTCTTGTCAGACGTTCTTGAGCTCGTGCTGGGATTCTGCTTGGTTCACGATCATGTCTGAAAATACGAAGACGCTTCTGAAGATGCTTTTTATCAAGTTGAAGAGTTGATAGCCCCGGTTGATGGCTCCTTTGGTATAACATGATTCATGATTCACTCAAAATGCTCACTCGTAAATTTATCTCTCGTAAGGCTTTCCGCGACCCGTTCCGAAAACGTTTAACGCCCTTCAGAGTTGGTCTACCTTGAACGGTGTGTTCGTTTGTATGTGATTTCATCGCCCTAGAAATCATGGAATCCGTGCTCACTTTTCTCGACGACAACCTCTGTAAGTCCCATGTGCTATACGCATGCACAGGTGGCGCGATTGACTGCGATTTGTGACTGAACGTGGAAAAAAAAAAACGGAGCCGAAATTTAAACCCAGGCCTCACTGTCTGGGTAATTATGAAAACTATTGCTTTTTTCCTGAAAATTGTAGCGACTGAAAACGATGAATGAACACTCTGAGAGTGCATTCTATCACCCTGGCGAGATAAAATTTAAGGAGACTAGAGAATTCACAAAGTTATATCACAAATGAATTGGTACCGGACAGGACAAAGGAAACAGCGAGGAAGAAACTGAAACTTTCTTTGACGAGCAAAAAAGTATGCATGCCCAACAAAGAAAACAGTCAGTGACATTTGGTTAATGAGTTAGTTAATAAAAAATTAGTGCGAAGAAAAGAGCAGAGAGAGAGAGAGAGAAAGTGGAGAGAGGAGAGTGCTCTCAGTAACTAAATTGTGTTTAATTATATGTACGTAAAAGTTATTTGTATTACTGAGAAATGGTCAGGGCAAGAACTTCTACACCCAAAATTTTTTCTAAGTATGTAAATGTCATTTACACTGTTCAAATGTTCACTGTTTTTTTTGTTAGTGCTATCTCACTTTTGAGGAACATTTCCATTTTAAGTGTAAATACTGCATTGGGGAATAACCTCTCATTAAGAAAATACTGGGCCCATGTACCCCCAACCAAAAGCAGTGGCACTAGTAAAATGAAATAGTAAATCAAAATCAAAGTAGAACTTTATTTGCAGACAGGATTTACATGCACATTATCGTCTACTCGACATTTGGACTATATAAGCATTTCACCAAACCGAACTAATTGGACAGACAACAAAATAAAACGAGGAAAGCTACATTATAAACACAATATGCATACATGTATCACTTCATCTGAGTATCTACAGCAAATCCCTTCTCAATGAAAGGTAACCGAATGAAAGAAAGGATAAAGAAAATTCGTTTAAGCTTGCAGTGTTAAAGTTTAATAATTATTCACGCTTAAATTTGAATATTACAGTGTGTATTTTTGCCGACGGCTTAAGTTAGCTTTGCCAGTCTTCAACCAAATTAACCTGGGAATTCACCCAGGCATTTCGCCAAACCGAATAAATTGAACTAACAAAACGAGGAAATCTCCATACTGTAATCACAAGATGCAATTCTTCACATAAGAAAGTCAAAAGTAAATTTAGCAAATCCTGTTCGCTTCGTCTTTAAATGGTTTGTTCACCTTTCTTGGTTTTCAACAACAGAAGACGGAAGAAATTTTAGCAGTCTACGAGGCGGCTGTGCCAACCAACACAGAGAAAACTTCAAAACTCGCCCGGCCGTGGTTACAAATTCGGTTTTGGTTAAGCTTATTTTCAGACTTGAGGTTATAAGCCTAAGTTGACGACGAAAAACGGCAGAAAACTTTTGTTTACAACTTACAACAACCTCCACAAAGCGATTCATGTATTATTGTTTAGAGACGAGCGAATTTAAAACGATGTAATTTTTAAAATGTCGCACAGCATGGCTTCAATTAAGGAAGACTTTAAGAAGGATTCAAGTTGAAAATAAGCTAATGTCGCCGAGGCAACTTGTTAATTTTCATAGCAAACGTCCCAACAAAAGCCACTTACCGCAAGTTGGCAATTCAGTTCGGCCAGTGTAAATCTTCCAGGCAGAAACTTGCAGCAAAAGTTGTGAAGACTTAACTGAACTAATCTTTTCGACAGATCAACGAATCAACGACTTTTTTCCGCTGTGTTTACTGTTTTGTGATTTCGCTAAACTGACTCGGGCACTTTGATTTCTCTTGTTCATCACCTGACCAAATCATGTGACTTTTCTTACACGGCTGCACAGCGTCACGTCGCGCGAATTTTGAAACTTGGGACAGCAGTCTTCTGAGTCAATGGCCGTTTTCACACTAGAGACGGATAATCCATCTAAGATGGGTTATCCGTCCAGGACGGATAATCCGTTTTAGTGCGAAAACGGAACGGTGTTCATTTTAGACGGATAATCCGTCTGTTTTTATCCGTGCGATTATCCGTCTATATAGACGGATTTGAGGACGGAACATCCGTCAAAGACGGATGATTCGTCTTGAATTCACATCAGGACGGATAAAGTCATCTCATTTTGCCCCTGAAAAGCCTGGAACTAGAAAGAGCGCACTGAGTTCTGGGAAGGAAAACATGGCGTCTAAAGTTGCGAAAAGGAAAACAGGAAAGAAACCTAGAAAGAACACGTGGAAGGAGAATGAAGTCTTCCTTTTTGCTACCGTGTTGTCTTCTTTGGAAGGCAGAGACAAACCCTGGGCTCTTATTCTGGAAACTTTAGCTCTGAAGAAGACTGCCAACGAAAGTATGTTTAGGGAGATACTAGAGGAGTTTGATGATGTATTGGCGAAAGAAGGTAAAGACGAGAACTACCGGTTTAAAGTGGCACAACTTAGAGCAAAGTACAGGTGGTTCAAAAAAGAATGGAGAAGGATAAACACGCAGATCAAAACAGGAAGAGTCCTGGAAGCAAAGGATACCGAGGCACCAAGTTGGTATGATCTTCTTGATCCACTTTTTAGCGAAAGTGTCGATGATATGCTATCTGTCAGCAGTAAAGCAAGCGACTTACATGGTTCAGATCAAGATTCAAGTGACGATAGCTCAATAGATGAAGAATGTCAAAGTATTGCCTCGGGTCATTCAAATAGTGGAAGTGTTGACAACCTAACTCTGCGTAAAACATCCTTAACCCCAGTCCCCACGCCAGATGATGGCGATCTTGTTGAAGAGGGTGGTAGTGTAGATAAAGGCGATCATGATAACGAGTGCCTACCACCCAAGAAGAAAGTAAAGAAAGAGACTGCTGTGAAAGTGGCATCAAAAAATACGAAACACCCCAAAACACAGACGGTAGCCATGTGGCAAATGATCCAGAGTATTGAACGGTGTTCAACACAACAAGAAAAAAAAAAAAAACAGCGACGAAAGGCTGGATGCCTTGCTTGAAGCCGAAAGGAAAAGGGATGAGCTATTTTTAAATTTTCAAAGAGAACAAGCAGAAGCCAATAGAAGGCATGAACTGCAAATTGCACAACTACTCATGTCTGCAGCAGGCCAAAGCCCCCCATCATTTGCCTCAACAAGTGCGTTTGGAACCTATCCACCTGTACCTGGGCAACGACCACGAGCCCGGTATGATGACGCAAACGGTGCTGAACAACCGTCGGCGAATAATATGCCTTTTTATCACCTAATGTGATCTGGACATCGTTTTAGTCTTTGTTCAGTTTATGAAACTGCCTTAATGATAAAGCTCAACGTTAACCATTGCCATTGTGAGAAAATACGAGAAGGCTGTTGTTGGTGTGGTTCTTTAAACTTTTTTAATGACAAAACTCAACGATTGTTGTTGTTAGAAAAATGGTTCTTTTAACTCATGGTAATTCTACAACATTGTTTATGAAAATTTAATCTTTACACCACCGTTATCAATGTGCTTTCAGGTTAACTGAAATCAAAACTTCACATATTTGGCCATTGTAATACCTATGGGAGTTAGTGTTATTACATGCTTCGTTGAAATTACAAGTTGAATACTTATGGTCTGCTTTTGCTATTTACTTCAAAAACATCAACAACCCTTTTTCCTTGTAAACAATAAAAGAATGTTTTGAAATATGCATTTTCTTTCTGGCTCGAAGCCCCCTACATGCATGGGTGTGGGGGATGGGGATAGGAAGAAATCATAGTTCGCCGAAAGTGCTCTCACCAGTTTAATAACACGCTGTGCAAATGTCATAAAGTAAATAGCATGATGGTTATAGCACTGTTTAAAGGAAAACCTAAATAACCCATGCAAAGATCGCAACCAACTAGTAATCTTTTGTCGAATATCCTGAGCTAGCATTCTATCTTGCGTTCGTTTTGTGGCCTTTCTAATAATGTTAAGATCCTCTATTTCAAGCTTCCACCTTGGATTGCATGGGTCGTTTCTCTTTATACACAAGGTATGAAGAGCTATGCAACACATAATGACTGCTGTAATATTGGATCTTCTACATTCAGTTTTTTGGTAAAGGATTCGCCATCTTCCTGTAAGCATGCCATAGGCATGCTCAGAAACAACCCTGGCAGATCTTAATTTGGCATTAAAATTCTTTTCTGTAGCATCTTTGGTAGTGTCTGGAAATACTTTAAGCAACCACGAACGCGAGGGAAATGCAGCATCACCCACTGTAGTAAAGGGGAGTCGTCCATAGTCAGGTAACATCAAAACCTGATGTAGAATGCAGTGACCAGCTTCAATTTCGTTGAATATGTTTCAGGACTGAAGGAGTGTTGAGTCATGCATAGAGCCTGGTGCTCCGACGCCAACCCAAAGAAATCATTTATTTGAACCAATTAAACCCAAGTTTGTTACTGAGTAACGCTTTTTGAAACTGAAGAAGTTTTTAAGGTAACAATTTATGTAGACATGGAAGCCGTCCCATGCCCCCACACATGGATATTCCCAATCTTCTAGAAACGAAGTAAGCTCTTTCTTCCATTTCTCTTCATTTTAAGGCAGCCTCACCAAATCATCATACAAAGATTGTACAATGACTTTAGTCGCAGTGTTAAAGATCGAGCAGGCAGTAGATGGTGACACGCCAAACAAGTCGCCTACTGTACCATACGAACATCCATGTGCAAGACGATACAGTGTAAGTCCTAGCTGGCAGTTTGGAGAAGTGGGCTCTTTAAATTTAGTCGTCTCCTTCCTAATTTGATCAGAAATGGAATCGAGGATGAACTGAAATGTCTCACGTGTTATCCTCACTCTTTTCTTAAACTGCGCCTCATTCCAGTTTTGGTAACCATAATCCCACCAACGATGGTTTCTTTCTTCGTCAGGTTCCTTTCGAACCCTAAAAGACGACCCAAGCAACACGCCACTAGCTGCATACATAAGAGAGGAAGTGTTTGCCAAGAAGTGTTTCCAGAGTTGTAATTCGCGAAGCTTTCCGATAGAGCGTTAAATTGTCTTCAAATTTTCTTTTTCTCCTGGTTGACATAAGAAAGTACGCCATGGCTGCCATATTGAGTACTATGGAATTGTAACCGCGCCTGAAAAAAAAACCCGTGTTCTATCCGTCTATTGTGAATTCAAGACGGAAGAAATTCAAACGGTTTATCTGTCTCGAATTCATACCAACACGGAAAATGTAGCAGACGGATGATCCGTCTAGACAGATTATCCGTCTCTAGTGTGAAAACGGCCAGTAGGGACTTTAAGATACCTGGACAGTTGGTTTAGAGGACGGCTGACCGGAAGTAATTTAACACGTGTAGACTATATTGCGCATGTCTGCACAACACGTGTTGCCGTCCTGCTGTTCTCGAGGACTTCAGAGTTGGAGTGTTGCCGTCCACAAGTGAACGTGAGTACATTTGTCGTGATTTCCTTTTAAAATTCATTATTTTTTTAATTGACAAGGCTGCCCTTACTGTTACTTATTGTTTTAAGAAACAAAACTTAAAATATTGAATTGTAAAATACCGTCGCGAATGAGTATTTGTTTGTCGTGCTTCGTAGTCATGGCGAATAAGTCAGCTAAACGCTTTGGGGAAAATTTAATTTTCTTGCTTTTGGTTTCTACAGTTATTTTGCTCAGTCTGTGCATCCCGTAAATTAAATTACCGCTATTCACCATAAACTTTCAGCTAGAAGCGCCAATTTCTATTTTTTTTTTTTTTTTTTTGACCACTTGTGATTTAAGACTCAGAAATTGCGTTGTTTGTGTTTACACGACGTTCTTCTCTGCCGTGAAATACTCGATTCTCAACCCTTCAAGTTCAAAGAAAGAACTGTCGAGAGAGGGAAAATCTGGGACGAGATTGCCAATCGACTGAATAACTGTCAAACTCTGAAATTCAGAGTGAACAAGCTATCAGTCAGTCAGCGATTTAAACTAATCAAGGAAAAGTTCAAGCGTAAAATTCAAGAGGAGGAAAAGGCGTCGGGGATTGATGTAGAACCCGCCTCAGAACTTGAACAAGCTCTCGAGGACATTTAATTTGTGCATTGGAAGAATCGCTGCCGCTGATTTTTTTCAGGCTTCTTCTTTCCAGTTGCTTAATTGGAAAATTAACTGCGACGATAATTCTTCACTTTCACTTTTATGATTCATGTCACCTTTTTTATCCATATTACCTGTTAAGTGGCTAAATCACTCGGCTGCAACATTAATTGTTGTTGTTTCTTGCTACTGAATCCTTCGTTGTATGTTTGGTTTGTTTTACCAGTTTTTTGCAGTACCTTTTCTGTACTCAGTTTGTTTGATTTAATAAGACTGCATTTAACTGATATCTGTCTTTTATTAGGCTTCACTTTTCTTATCACCAAGGCAACTGACAACTATTGTCAGAGTATTATTATTGTAATGATAAAAATTATGGCTTAATGGTAGGTGCAGAGATCTGAACTTTTCATCATGGAAATGAAAATAAAATTTTGCTTAAGCGAAATATTCCTCAAGTGTAGGTGGATCTAGCTTGAAGTAGCTTGATGTCGAATTCCCATAAAGGCAAGTTAACGCATTCCTCAACAGGGCACATACAACATATAATTTTCCAATTGAGCTAAGGCCTATTTTAAGGTTTTTCTTAAAGTCCATAAACTTGAAATACGCAACAATGTCTCCAAACAACCATTCAAAAGACGTTCGTACATTGAACATAGATTTGTTGAAGGCTTCCATTTGTGTTGTTAGGGCGGCACCTCTAAATGGGGCTATGAGATTTACTCTTAGAGGATAGGCGGGGTCCCATATATGCACATTCCCTGTTCGGTTGGGGATACAGCATACTGCTCCAAGGCGTTAAGGAGGTTAGAATCAGCGAGCATTGCAGCATTATGCCCCTTTCCTTCTGAAGATAAAGAAGTAAGCTTATAAAGGAAGTTTTCAAGGGATGAGCTGTTAATTAAAAAAAAGAAATCCTTCATTCCTAATTCTTACCCACAGGTCCAAACAATTGTCCAATAAGGCCGTTAGGGAGGGCAACAGCCTGAAATTTGAGGGCATGAACTCTCTTGTCCCCATTGTATACCATCCTTTGATGCTCTCCTGGTCTACAAATCCGACGGACCGTTCCATCTACAAACCCAAAACAGTTGTTGAGGGCAGCGCCTTTGTCAGACACAGCATCAGCATATTGTTGAAGAGCAAGTGGATTGAAAATAGCCTGATTCCAGGCTGTGATTCTCCGATGATGCAGATCGTAGATATAGTCAAGCCCAATGTTCGATATCATACACAAAACAGGAACTGGTCTTGCAAACCTGCTAACCATGTCGCTGTAACGAGATGGATAAGCAAGCCGGAGAAGAAGGATACAAAGTCCCTCTATTCGGTCGCAAACACTTCCTTGTGGGCACTCAAATGTGGGTGGCAATTGAAGCACATCCGCGAGACGCTCGATATCTCCCCTTTCAAATCGAAAGTCAGCTTTGCATTCGGCCTCGCTAATGATTTCTTCTAAGTTAAATTCTTCGTACTCGTAGTAAGGCAGCTCTAAATTATCAGGTTTATTAGCTTCGTGCACGCGCAGAAACAGAAACTCCTCGTCGGTCAGTAGCTTTTGTGCGTAAGCAATAACAATCATTTCGCGAGTGTTTTTAAAAGATGCCATTATTTACGAACAGTGCTAAAAACTTCAGGTTCGCTGCCATCCTCCGTTCAAACAAGCCGCTCCTTAACGTTGAGAGTTTCCCGCCAAGAACGTCGGTTTCGGCCCAGTCCTCCGTGCCTAATATTACCGTCCTCGAGGTCAACCGTCCAGGTACCTTAAAGTTCCTACTTTGTCGGGTACTTTCGCCTCCTTTCTATGACTCTCGTTAGCTTTGGTGAACCGCATTGTTCGGTACTATTTCACCTCCTTTCTCTAGCCGTTGACTCACTATAATTCACAGCATTATTCAGTAATGTTTCGCCTCCTTACCCAGCGCTGGCCCGCCCTTTTTTGCGATCTTCTTCGCTACTTCTTTGCCTGTTAATTCTTGCTTTCTTTTTCTTTTCTTTTCTTTTTTTTTTTTTTCTTTTTTGCTTCAGTGTAACCCTATCTTAAAAACATACAATCAACCTCCGCTATCGTTTGTCGACATAACAAATAGAAATGAGTTTTCTTTTCTTTAAACATCCCGCCAAAAAAAATGGCATTCTTCCGCTACAAACCGAGGGTGCATGTCTCTGTCAACCTATTAGCTAGAGTATGACCGCCATGTTTGGCAACTCCGCTGCCGTCGTCGTCGTCGTCGTACGTACGCGTCCTCGAGCAATACCGCTGGCCATGAAAATCATGAGAAAGTCAATTCATGGGTTTCCTTTTCTTTCTCATATGAGTATGGCGCTCCGCTTGCCGGCCCTTCGGGCCGCCGGAGCTCCGCTATTAATAACTTGGTTGAAAATATGTGAATACAGCAGAAATCATCAGTAAAGGTAGGATGACGCTTTCTTTAATTCTTGGGTTTCACCCACGTGACTAATAGCTTAACAACGACTACTATCCGCCATCTTGGTGTCCCTCAAGCGTAAACAAAGCGTATCCAAAGAAGAGTTCATGTGAGAAAGAAGGGATGGTTTTATCCGTTGTTGTTGGCTGTTCGAGCAAAAGTGGAAATCGTTAAGGTTTAGGGGTTTTGCGTATACCTAAGATTATGACAAATCAAGGGGAAGAACAGGAGGAACTCATTATTAGGAGGAGAAACGAGTGGATTCCTGCGGTGAGTCGCGGCGACGCTACAAACAAGAGAGTGCTAGAGAGTGAACGAGTTTGTAGCAAACACTTCGCTCTGAAACTACCTGAACAGGGTGGCTTTGGTCGATAAATTGGTCAGCAAAAGGATGAATTAAACTTAAGGCTACTACTTTAATTTTGCACTGGTTGAGTTTGGCATAAAGCTGATCCATTTCCTCTTTCGAAGGTGCCGATGCGCGCTGCATGCGCTGAGGCGCCGGTTGATGCAGTCCCAGAACTAGAAGCTGCTGCATGGTTCGAGGCTTGCGCCTGTTGTAGATCCTCAATTTTCTGGTCGAACTTTTCTTTGAGCTTGTTAGCCGATGAAAAATCGATGTCCTTAGCCCTCGCATCCGGCACTTCATTGACATATGTCGGCAAAATCCATGAGCATTTTGCCTCTAAATAAAATAAAACACTCGCGATAAGTGAGCATGACTCAGCCAGTCCAGCTTTGCACCCCAAGCAATGGGCTGACAAAATAGTCCCATCGTTTTCGGAAATGATCCAAATGTTCACTAAAGGATCATTCATACGCTGTGAATGCCGAACACTTGCCGGCGATTACTTTGCCTACAACTGAGGTTACAAATCCCGACACCATTTGATTAAACGCCTCTAGACTCTTGAACGCCTTGAACTGCTTGTCCGAGACTTCCACAGGAGGCAAGCATTCTGGACTGAACTTCTCGGCTGTTATGCTTGCGGGGTCAACCTCGATTACTGAGGTCATTTGCGAATATCTTTCCTTTTTTATTTACTCGACTCTCTAAGCTTTTGGCATACTCAGAGAGCACTGGGATACCTTAAGATGAATGCGCGGTACTTTTTTGGTTTTTTTCTTTCTGGAAATTCATGTAGTTGTCGAAATAATAGAGCGATAATAGAGAAGCTTCACAGTAGAAATGGACTATTATTAGCATAAATTTGACACCCGAGGGACACCAACATGGCGGACACTGATTTGATCAAAGTTTGTGACGTCACGTGAAACCCAAGAATTAACTCGAACAACGATTTCGATTTTGTTGGTTGAGTTATCAAAACTCCTTGTCTATTTTATTTCCGCATTATGAAATTTCACTATGTTAAAGAAACACACATGATGTTAGTAGCTTTTTGGCTTTGGTAAAAATTGTTGCAGCATGCAGCACGAAAGACAACGGAAGAAATCTTGGTCAAGATTTGTTGGCAATTGAAAACACCGACTCGGACTTGAAAGTGCACGCACTGCACCATGCAAGTGAGCTACTTAATGTACGCGTCAGACTTTCCTTTCAAAAACTTTTGCAAACTCGCCAAACAAGCAGAAACAATAAGAAACTATCAGAAACAGGTTTTGGTTATGATTAAGCGTTGTTTGGGAAACTCACAAATTAACTCGATACCAAGGTAAAGGGTTTTCTTACATAACTTTTTTTACAGAACAAACCCAAAAGCTTACTCGTACAACTAGCGCGAGGAGATATTATATTATTCATTCACAGCGCGAAATTGAAGGCTTGATTTCGACGCTGAAAAACTCACCTTTTACATTAGCTCAGAGCATAAAATTACATATAAGAGCCCTGGTTCTTATTCCCTGCCTTATTCCCTGCCATCGCTGTGAAAAATTTGCAAGAGAATCTTGTAACTCTCACCATTTGATCACGCATCGTGATAGCATCCACGCGAGAACCCCCGACATGTACGCGGATTCGCGCGGATGTGTCTTCAGGGTGGCGCAGTTTGATCTAAAAATAGAAAAATTGTCCCATATCATAGGTGCGCGCGGATCTCAAGACTTCCGGTCTCCGTCACCGATCATGGCTCCTAGTCTTGTGTGGTTTTTGAGGTGCTTACAAAAAAAAAGGGAGGCGCGGTGGCCTCATGGTTAGTGCGCTCGTCTCCGGATCGAGCGGTCTGGGTTCGAGCCCTGGCCGGGGACATTGTGTTGTGTTCTTGGGCAAGACACTTTACTCTCACAGTGCCTCTCTCCACCCAGGTGTATAAATGGGTACCGGCGAGCTTAATGCTGGGGGTAACCCTGCGATGGACTAGCATCCCATCCAGGGGGGAGTAGAAATACTCCTAGTCGCTTCATGCTACAGAAACCGGGATAAGCTCCGGCCTGATGGGCCACTTGGCTGGCATGCAGACTTGACCTTAACAAAAAAAACAAAAAAAGACTCCTCAAAAAATAAGGAAAGCGAATTTGTCGAAATAAAGGCCATTTTCGTTCATGATATGTGTTGCTTGACTTGTGTGGAAAAAATGAAGGCAGTGCATTGGCCGCAAAAATTTGAGTGCACGCTCATTACACGGACACGCTCTTAATACGAACTTTTAAAAGCATAAATTGCTCTGTTATTTTCCCGGTCATCGAATGTACTGAAGTTGTTGAGTCTATGGTCAATAATGTTGCCTACTTTCGCAATACATGTTTGTCGTTTCTGTTTTAGCTTTCCAAACAGCCTGAAAGAGACTCTTTCGTTAGTTCTATTTTTTAACTACGTTAGGTCCCACTTGATTGAGACCTACAAACTGCTTTTGATGTATATTAAGAGTCACTGACTGGAAATAAGAAGAATCGAAAACCCTAAAACTTTGCCTAAAGAACGCTTTTAAGGAACTACTTTCGAAAATATCATCCCGATTTTCTGAGAATTCAAAGTCTTTGACAACTTAAAAGAAAAAAAGAAAATACATCTCTCTGCCTCATTAAATATGCAAAAATATCGAAAAATTGAGAAAGATCTCGGTATTCGTACTGAAAAATATTCACAATACTAGAACACGGGATCATCTTAGCTTAAGAGCTTTACCTTTCTTCTATCCAACAAAAGGAAGTTTTGATTTTTTCAAACATCAGACCATTTTAAAGGAAGAATGCGAACGGAAAACACTACGAAATAATGATTAAATGAATATGAAAGCAGCTTCAGTTACTTTTTCCGTGTTTTTAAGTGTTCGCCTTAAGACGGACGAGGTCAGTTTGCTACCAACTTGACCGGCCAATCTGTATCAATAAGGCATGATTTCAAGGAAAATTAAAATGACATAAAAGAATAGAAAATAATTAAAAATGAAACAATAGTTTGTGCGCGGTGGAAATTTTATGGCATTTACAAGCTTAAATTGCAGTTTAAAAAGATTCGCTGAAAAGACTTTTTAGCTTCTGTTGAGCTTGAACGAAAAATTAATTACTAGGGCGGTCAGTCAGTTTGTTTTGTTTTGTTTTGTTTTTGTTTTTTAACTCTCGTCTGCTGCCGCTGTAACTTTCATTTAACAGTAGTGTCCTTGGTAGTTTACTATTTCATTGGTTTTTAAAATTGAAAGTTTTAATGAAGAAAATGAAGTGAATTCAACTCAGACCAAGTCAAATAAGAGATTGTTTTATGTCGTTGTTTCGTTTTTTTGTTTGTTTGGTTGTTGTTTTGTTGTTGTTTTTTTTGTTGTTGTTGGTTTTTTTTTTTTACATAACGCCGTTATTTTCCGTTAAACATCTGTCAGCTGTACGTAGGCTGTTTATGATCCACACCTAAGAACAAAAATGTTTTCTACGCATTTTAGCGCAGAAAATAAACATAATTTCAAACTGCCCTCATCCAAGTCTAGTCTTGCAAAAAAGCGAAGAGGGCGAGCGATAATGAAGTTTGCTGGGTTGACGGTTTTCTTTTCTTTTCTTTTTCGCCTTTACCTTTGTCCGTTAATGATCAGATTTTCATGACTATTTGAATTAAAAATAGATTGTTGTCAAGCGAAAGAAAAATTGAAACTTATGGATTTAAAAACTGATACTATCCAAATCTTTGAAAAAGTAGGATACCTGGCTATTTATTTGTTCCTAGAACTGTCTTGGATATGTTTCTATTTTGTTGCCTACCACGCGTAAAAAAAAAATTGAAATATATATGTCCTATCTTAATGGAATTAAGCAAGGCCAACAAAATTGAAACAATAACAATTCAAGAAATTTTCAAACTTTGAAAATGTACACTTCCATTCCTTTCTATCAACTAATTGGGTGTCTGTCTTTGTATTTTGCAAATTTCTCGTTGATTTTTTATACAGAAGTGTTTTTTCTCATCCACCATATGGCTCTGTTTGCGTTGTCGGTTGGTGTTCATCTTTCAATGTCTGATTTCCTTGTCCTGCATCGACATTACCGTTGACTTTAATCTGCCTTGGCCCAAAGATTTTCCTTTCAACTTGCTCAGCTTGTGAAGTAGTTTTTCTTGCAAACAACTGAATTAAAGCTACGCGGAAACATTTTATTCTAACAGCGTAAATCAACGGATTAAACAACGAATTCAGCACTGGAAATAAACCAGAAGCAAACAAAACAGCAACCGTTACACTGGAAGGGATTCTTTCCTTGAAAGAGATCAGAATGACACCACAGATACCTGATGGAATATAACACAGTAAAATAACAAACAGTACGATAGTTGTTGTGTAAAAAGCTTTTCCTTTCTTGAGTAACCTTTCCTTGGCTTCTAAGGAAACTTGGTTAGCTGCAATTTGTTTTTCGTTGCGAAGGACCTCTTTGTATACTGAGACATTGAAGTAAACGGGGAGAATGATAAGCAGCAATTCCAAAATTACTACAATTGCTGCTTGCGGATGGGCTACGATGTAAAGGATGATGGCTGCAGCCCACGCCAGAGCAGACGCCATGATGATGCGAACTTCAGTGACCTGGGTCTCGTGTGTGAAGGGGTGTTTTATTGCAACATAACGCTCGGCGCTCATCAAAACCAAATGATGAATTGAAGCCAGTAAACATATAAATGTGGTAGTTGCTGATACGTCGGTTATAGTACAAAGCACGAGTTCACCTTTGAGAAGTAAGCTTGTCGCGGTAATATGTAGAGGTTGAACGACTAGTCCAACTATAAGATCAGTTGTGGATAAGCAGGCGAGTGCTATGTTAGATTTGGTGCGAAGCTGTCGTTTGCTTTTCACTGCAACCATCAGCAGGATGTTGAGCAAAATGGTAAGAGGACAGGAGAGAGCGTTCACGGCGATTCTGACGATAAATACAGCACGAAGATCAGGAGAAATGTTTGTGAGATTTATAGAATAAAGAGAATTAGCACAACTAGAGATTGTGGTGTTGAATGCAGTGTGATTCATATTTGCTCATTTCTGACTTGTCAAGGCCTTGTAACTTTGCGTTCTTGAAACGGCTTAATTGTTTGCGTTTCGCACTTTACCACTTAGATGGATTTAATTGATTTGAACAGGCACTGGACAAGATTCAGTGTCATTTTCCTTCATTTAGAGTGTTGCTTTAATCACCTGATCACAATTTCATGGACCTAATTTACATTTGCATCATTTCATTTCCAAAGTGCAATTAAGTATTTAGTAATTTTAATCTTCAACACATATATTGGGCAGAATTTATGATGCACTTAAATCAAGATCCTGAATGAAAAGTATTCAGTAGAGAAGACACAACAAAGTCCAAATAAAAAACATGATGAGATTGGGAACCGCTAAGTGCTCTGTCAAGGTAGTTTTAAAATATTCCTTCAATAAGACTCATGCAAAAGCGGTATTGTCGAATGCTTGGCGCGTTAAGCATTTCTCTACCCATCACAAAAGTCATTTTTTTGCGAATAGGAAACAATGTTGTTTTGTTCATTTTGTGTGCATTTAAAAACAAAAAAATCTGTTACCTTTGAAGTTATCCGATATACAGAAATTGATTATAATTTTGCTCTATTAATAATATTGCTTATTTTCGTTAGTCATTTAGGTTGCGATTGTTGCAGCCACTCTAACAGCGTGCAGGAAACTAGTTGTAAAATTTTCTTTTATCGAACTTATTTCTAGCGTTAGCTATTTTTCTGGCTTTAGTTTTTGAATCAAAGAGTGCGCTATTTCTTTTCTGTACCGCCTAGATCGAGGCGCAGTCTTCAAAGAGAACAAGATCAATTTCCAGTCATCTTTAGCGGCAAAGCGTGGTCCAAAAAGAATGGTGCTAGCGATCCCGATGAAATTTAAACAATAGTTTGCGCCGAACGGTAATATAAAGGTAAATAGGTTTTCAAGTTGTAGATTGAAGAGCTGAGCTCAAAACACTTTTGAGTACCCAGTGAGTTTAGACAGAATACTACAGTGCGCAATTACATCATCAGTTACACCAAAAATTTTTTCATAACTCTCGTCTGCTCTATCTGCAGTTTTCATTTAACATAATTGGTACTTCACATTTTATTTTGCTTTTCCCCAAGAAAAAAAAAACTTACATTAAGCTATATTTAACAAATAAAGAAGCCTCGACTGTGCTCTGTTCTGTTATAAAGAACGAAGGAAGCGGTAGAGCACTCAAGAAGTGTAGGGGAAACACTAGAAGTAGTCGAGTGTTTCTCCCTACTTCTTGAGCGCTCTATTGCTTCCTAAGCAACAGAGCACAATTCAAAAACAGTACAATTCTTTAAATATCTGTTTTACGATAAAGAATCCATTAATGTATCCACACGTTCAGCTAATATTTTCAAACCGAACTTTACTATCAAAACGAGGAAAAGTGGCGTCAGCGCTGGCGTGCAGCTGTTCTCATATAAAGCAGACTAAAATAAGCCAATCACAATCCTTGTTAGAAGTGTCAAATAATTTGATTGGCTAACGAGGCAACAGCTGTCAACCAGAAACTGGACTTCAGCTAAAGTTTCGTTTTCGAATGGCTTTCGAGAGAAGTACGATCGCTTCAAAGTTCGCTTTTTAGTTTGATTTAAAAATAAGGATCTAAAAGTTGCTGGTCTAGAGGAATGCGGCCGCATTGAGGCTCATGAAAATATGCACTTTTCCAATGGACATTGCAAAACAATGAGCTCAAAGCTTGCGGATGAAAATGCGAAATGCTGAGCTGTATTTGAAACGAGTTACAGTTTTATTTACTGCTTGCAGTAATATTTCCCGAAGTAGCGTCAAAGTTTGAAATACTAAACTGCTCCAACTGGTTCTACTCCAAGTACAGGAGAGAATATCAGAGCAAGCTTTCAACTCAATACTCGTCGGGTGAGCGTTGTAATTGTTGATTTTCACTTCGCTGAGATGACCGGAGATCGTTGTTTGGATAACGAGCGTTACAAAGTTACGAAAATAAAGCTTCTCATCATCTACAGAGACAGGTCAATTGATGTTTCCTGTCGTTGTTTTACCTCTAGAGTATAATTTCTGCCTTAGCAACAAATATAATGTCTTTTATTCGCTGGGTTGAGAATTTGTTTATTTCGCACCTGATTACCGTTTTGTCGGAATCTAGCAAAACTTGTTATTAATGTCGTTGTTCCTAGCGAAAGTAAGTTAACCGTGGTGACTTGCGATTGAACCAGAGCTATTACTCAAATACAAACAACTCGTGATGGCGTTAATGGGGGAACACTGCCTTGCGTTTGGTTAGCCCATGCGACTTCCGGCGATAGCGTGACAAAACAACCTCACTTATCTCCCCAGCACTACGAGCTGAATGACAGACAGCACGTGCTGGATCGGACAAGAGTATCGGTTAGCAAGCGATGTTCAAAGGCGATGAAAAAACAACAAGCTTGGGGGAAGTCGCTGCGCAGACTTAACCGCACCACACAGGAGTGACCCCTTGTTTATTATGCAGGAAGACATGACCAACCTCGTCTCCAAAGGGAGGGAGGGAGGGAAAATTAAACGATAGATTTACAATAAGTAATAGCTACGTTGCTTAGACGAACTCAGAATGGACTCCGAACAGTTTTCCGAGCTTTTATACGGAGACGTTCGTCTGCTTGTAAGCCAGTAGAAAAGGCTGTACTACCGAACAGCTTACCCTAACACGTGTAACATCTTAAACATGAATAGTGCTTTAATGCTTTGCACCAATGCTATGGTACGTTATAACGTTCAGAAGATAACAAAGCTACAATGTTTTAGGTTTAGCTACAATAACGCTTACAGTTTGTTGACCTTTGGAATATAACTGCTCAATAGCTCTATAGAAAGTGATGCCGCCATGAACGGCTCATTCAGAACGTACGTCACGCTCCATTAACTATATTTTACTGGCGTGACAGTAAAATCTCATTTAATGTCGTTGTTCCTAGCGAAAGTAAGTTAACCGTGGTGACTTGCGATTGAACCAGAGCTATTACTCAAATACAAACAACTCGTGATGGCGTTAATGGGGGAACACTGCCTTGCGTTTGGTTAGCCCATGCGACTTCCGGCGATAGCGTGACAAAACAACCTCACTTATCTCCCCAGCACTACGAGCTGAATGACAGACAGCACGTGCTGGATCGGACAAGAGTATCGGTTAGTAAGCGATGTTCAAAGGCGATGAAAAAACAACAAGCTTGGGGGAAGTCGCTGCGCAGACGTAACCGCCACTGATGCATGCAAGGCAATGCATCCCCCCAAGCCATGGAAGCCGGTGAGAAGCTAGTTCGGCGAGAAACGTTCAACAATGTTAGCCATCCTGGGAGCTACTGACTCTAATGTAGATTGAGGAGTTCTTATATAAAGCTGGTAACAGTCTGAGGACCAGCGACCCACGACTTTAATAAGCCAGTCTGGCAAGCCGGCAGCAGCGGCAACCGACGCAGCACCTATGCGGAAGCTGTGGCCCTTGAGACTCTGGTAAGGAAGACCTGCGACCCTCGAACTGTCCCGTAGAAGGTGCGAAACCGCTCCCCGAGTAAGCAAATTACCTGACTGGAAGTAAAATAAGGGACCTTGTTGCGGCCGTGCTAAGAGAAAGTACTCTCGCATAGCCGAGACCGCGCAAAGGGTGGACGAAGTGCGAGCGATGGTGAGAGATTGCCCTCGCCTGTAAACATCTGTTTTTGAAGATTTTAGCTGCACCGTCATGCGCTGCGGGCATGCCAGGGTTGGATGAAAGGCTATACAATCAGTAGAAAGATCAAAAAGCGGTCTAAATTTGCGAACACTGTTGTAGGTAAATTCACTGCATCGCAGGAAGGCGAAAAAGGCTAAATTGAAAGCGGCCCAGATCATGGAGAAATCCCGGGGGCTAAGCCATGATTGCAGAACAGGACGGATTGCCGAGAGAACCTGAGGGGTAACCGGTTGACGGCGAATACGCTGTTCGCCTTGGTAGCGGAGAATACCGCGTAAAACCTTGTGGAGAAGAAGCTTGCCCTTCAGAGGGTCACTGTACCCAGCAGTGATATGGAGGTTGCGAACAGCTGCTAAATAGAGTTTAATTGTGCTATGACGCACCGTTCTAGCGAGATAGGAGGCAAAATAAATAAGAGTACCCTCGGAGGCGGGTAGGACATCCCCGTCTGGACCTAGGAGACGATTCATCAGGCAGAATTGTAAAAAGCGTTTTTCCCCACAGCTGTAGGCTCGATTTGTGTTCTTGGAAAGACCCCAAGAAGCGTAGGTGAGCACTTCCTCTCTCAAAGGGTCATTAGTGAAGGCGGGATGGTACAAGGAATCTGGTCGGCATCGGGTGCGAGGGCCCAGAAACGCTGCATCTGAAAGCGGGAGAGGGCATCAGCAATCTCATTTGAAACCCCAGGGACATGACGGGCCCGTACAAGAAAATTATGTTCCATGGATAGGAGAACAAGCTTTCTGACCAGTTCCATGATAAGGGGAGCTTTTGAATGCCCCGAATTTATGATAGATACCACTGATTCATTATCACACCAAAACTGCAGACGTTTTCCCTTGAAAAGTGGGTGCCATATAGCGCAGGCAACAACGATGGGGAAGAGTTCTTGCCACTCAATGCTTATACCCCGCTCTCGGTTCAAAAGCATAAGGGGAGGCCAGTGCCCTTGGAACCACTTTCCCTGAAAATAACCGCCGAACCCCACGGAGCCCGCTGCGTCAGTGTAGAGCTCTAGGTCTGGAGTAGGGGTAGTGGTGGACTCAAGAAAAAGGGAGCGCCCGTTCCATTTGGAGAGGAAAACTTTCCACATATCGAGGTCCCTAAAGAACTCCCTGTTAAGCCTGATGTGATGAAAACGACTAGGGACACCCTTAGTTAAATTAATGGCGCGTTGAAGGAAAGTCCTGCCGGGGACTACCACTTTACATGCAAACTGGAGAGTACCAATGAGTGATTGTAACTCAACCAGGCGCACGGAGCGGCGTTTCTTAAAGGATGTCAGCAAGTCATAAGTCCTGGAAAGTTTGTCCTGGGGTAAGCGGGCCTCCATGCGAATGCTATCTAAAACGATCCCCATAAATTCTATTTCTTGGGAGGGGCCTATGGTCTTGGACGCTACTACCGGGGCCCTAAGTGACATGAATACCCGTAAAAGAGTGCTGAAGCTAGTAAGACAAGCTAATCTAGAACTTTCAGCGATGAAGAAGTCGTCCAGGATGTGAATGACCCGCTGGAGACCATAGTTATGTTTTAGGATCCACTCGAGCCCATCGGAGAGCTGATTAAAAATGAACGGGGCACTGCGAAGCCCGAAGGGTAAGTACATGTCCACATAGTATTGAGATTTCCACAAAATACCCAGTAAGTTCCAGTCTTCGGGGTGGATTGGTATAAGGCGAAAGGCTGATTTAAGATCAGTCTTAGCCATAAAGGCTCCCTTTCCCAGGGACTGGAGGATATGAATTGCATCGTCTACCCGAACATAGCTCAGGGAATAGGGATCCTTGGCAATGTGGTCATTTATACTATTTCCCTGTGGGTAGGAGAGGTGATAGATAGTTCGCCAGTCATTTGAGTGTTTTTTAGGAATAACTCCCACTGGATGACACTGGAAATTTGCTAAGGGAGGGGCAGGATAGGGGCCGGCTACCCGTCCTAAGTTCACTTCCTTTTGCAGGTTGGCAGAAACTACATCAGGGTGCTGCGTCGCAGATATAAGGTTGGGGCAAATCCGGGCTGAACGCGGCCCACAATAACCAATACGAGCGCCTTCTTTAAGCGTACTTAGCAAATTAAAGACAAAATTACGATCTGGGTGATCGGTTAATTCTAAATCTAAGCGATAAATGTCAATAGGTGAGGATACTAATGGCTTCTGATGACGCCTTTGCTGCTCCACTTTACTTCTTGCTTCGCTCACTGGGTCTGGGGACTCCCGCGTTCCGGGCTTGGCCACTGGATTGTTGCTGAGGGCAGTCTTGGACGGTGTGGCCGTTTGAGTAGCAGCGGCGGCACACGTGCGGGTAGCTGCAGTTTCGGCGCCGGCACCCAGAGGACTTGTTGAAGTCAAAGCACACCGTCTGGGAACGACGCTGTTTTCTGTAGGGGTCAGCGGAAGGACACACATCTTCAGCGTGATAGGGACTCGAGCAGATACCGCAATGGGGCTTAGCTAGGCCCGAGAAGGTCACCGTCCATAACTCCAGGTCTACTTTGTCCCACTGAAGGGACAAATTGGAAGAGGCACGGCGACGAAATTGCTGGTCGTAGGAAAGCCAAGCAAGACCCTTGAATTTAGTTACCGCGCGACTAATTATCTGCTGGTACTTAATCAGCTCAAGGGCCCGTCTTGGATAGGCAGTTACAATGACCAACATGTACACCATGTAGGCCTCCAGCCACTTCTGAAAAGAGTCTATAACGGGTTTTCTTTTCCTAACCATGGTGACCGGGGAACCCAGGGGACCTGAGGACGAGTCGTCTAAGCGGAGCTGAATTTCAGGGGCCTGGGACTGATACAAGTTGTCAGGTAAGAGTAAGGCAAGATCAACGTACTCACCCCGGAGTATTTTGTCCTCCATATTACGGTCCACTGGCCTCGACAGACCCAAAGGAGACGCCATACCCGAAGCTGCGAGAGTTTGGCTGGAGGGCGTTGGGCTGAAGGCGCTGTTTGTACGAACGGCGTCCAGAGCGCTGTGTACGGACCGGGATACAATGTCCTCAATGGCAGAACGCTGCGCTGGACTGAGGGCGTCTCTTTGATCAGTAGAGTGATTAGTATGGAAGAGATCTTCCTCTGTATCTGACTGCAGCATGTCCTCAATAGAAGACAACGAGGCGCGGTCGGAGAGGGCGCTGTCCTCCGGAATGCTGAGACGCCGGCCTTGAGTGGCGTCGATTTCACTGGCTGTAGTGGACGGCTGTTGTGTGGATGTTTTGTTCGCCGTATGACGAGTGCGTTGAGGCCGACCAGGTCTTCGTTTAGATTGACTGGCCTTTCCCGTCGATGCTCGCTTGAGCCGGGCGAGGAGTTGCACTTTGGAGCCTGTTATGGGCAAATTCAGCGATTGAAGACGAAGTTTGAGGACCTCGCTGGATAGCTTCGATAGGTCCTCACTTCTGGTAGCGACCCGAGCAGTATTCGACGAGCGGCGAGAGCGAGCCATGGAAGGTTTACAAAAATTAAACGATAGATTTACAATAAGTAATAGCTACGTTGCTTAGACGAACTCAGAATGGACTCCGAACAGTTTTCCGAGCTTTCATACGGAGACGTTCGTCTGCTTGTAAGCCAGTAGAAAAGGCTGTACTACCGAACAGCTTACCCTAACACGTGTAACATCTTAAACATGAATAGTGCTTTAATGCTTTGCACCAATGCTATGGTACGTTATAACGTTCAGAAGATAACAAAGCTACAATGTTTTAGGTTTAGCTACAATAACGCTTACAGTTTGTTGACCTTTGGAATATAACTGCTCAATAGCTCTATAGAAAGTGATGCCGCCATGAACGGCTCATTCAGAACGTACGTCACGCTCCATTAACTATATTTTACTGGCGTGACGGTAAAATCTCATTTTAACACTTCTGTTGCTATTGTTAAAGTTGGCCTCCATGCAGCTAGGTAGCAGAAAACTGCATTGGTCTGAGTCACAGAGAACGTTTGATTTAAATCAAATTTGTCTAACTTTGGAAGCAAAAATTTGAAATTAAGCTTACCGTGCATCTGTTTTCTGATAAAGCACGTTGTTTCGTCCAATCAGAGCGCGCGTTATATGGAAACTTTAACATAAATGAAATTAAATAAGAATGGAATTAAATCAAATAAAATATACTTCTGATGTATTCTTCTTTCCTTCTTTTGTTGATCAAACAGCTGTAAGATAATAATGTGTATCAGCTGCTAAGGAAAAAAAAAAAAGGTATACGCCTTTTACACAGAAAATAACACGCAGTTTAAAATGCAATCACGTAACACTGTTCCTCAAAGCGCCACGGAAAATTCATTTTTGCACTATAAATGTTTATTTTGATTATAGGTTTTTTTTGTTGTTGTTAATTTGAATTTTTTTATTTCTTTTATTTTTGCGCTGCTTTTCCCCTTGCCGTTCAGTATTTTTGGGACTTCCATTTTGAAATAATTTATTTTGCGGTGAAAATGGAAATTGTTGTAGAGCACATTATTACAACCTCCAAGGAAACCGAAATCAGTCTAAAAGCATTAAAAAAAGAAAAAAAAAAAAGAAAAAAAAAAAGACATGAACGAGATCAATATTCTCCATCACGGACCGAAAAAGCTAGTTCAATTAAGTACTTAATTATTGCAAAGATTCTTTGTAGTCTGCTGATAAATTGATGCGTTTCCATGATTCATTCTCGGTTACGTATCTCAGGTTGCTTTTATGCATATTGAGTTAAAATTGAAAATTTCTAAAAAGATTTCTGTTTAAATTGACAAAGCAATTCGCCAAAAAAACGGAAAAAATCGTGAGTGGCCCTTTTCAGCGATCTGTATTGCAAAATGTGGGCCGCTAAGAGAATCGATCAGAATTCTCCTTTTCATCGCGGACATTTGAGCCATATAAATACTTCGTCTTATAAAATACTTGCCTACTTTCAGTCTATGGTCAATAATGTTGCCTACTTTCGCAGTACATGATTGTCGTTTCTGTTTTAGTCTTCCAAACAGCCTGAAAGAAACTGTTTCTTTATTTTTATTTTTTAATTGGTCCAATCGATTGGGACCTACAACAATTTTTGAAATATATTAAGAGTCACTGACTAGACTGAATAAGGAGAATCGCTGGCACGGTTCGAATAATCGAAAATCCTGAAACTTTGCCTAAAGAACACTTTTAGGGAACTAGTTTTGAAAATATTATTCCGGTTTTCTGAGAATTTAAAGTCTGAGAAATTCGTCCGAAAAAAAAAAGATATCGGGAAAATTGACAAAGTTCTCGGTATTCGCATTGAAACAATTCACAATACTAGAACACGGGATAAACTTAGCTTAAAAGAGCTTTACCTTTCTTCTATCCAACAATAGGAAGTTTCAATTCTTTGAAACAACAGCCACTGTTAACATAAAAAAAGGAGAGCAAAGTAAACTTTTAAAAGAAGAACACGTGAAAACAACATAATCATGAAATAATAATCAAATGAATATGAAAGCAGCTTCAGATACGTTTTGCGTGTTTTTTTGCGTTCGCCTTAAAAGGGACAACGTTTGTTTGTTGCCATCTTGACCGGCCAATCTCTGTCAATAAGGGATGGTTCCAAGGAAAAATAAAATAACATCAATAAAATAAAATTAAATAATCAAAACGGCTTAAACAATAGTTTGCACGCAGTGGAAATTTCATTGCATTTGCATATTCAAACTGCAGTTTAAAAAGATTTGCTAAAAAGATTTGCTGGAAAGACTTTTTAGTGTCTGATGAGTTTGAACAGAATATTAAATACTAGGGCAGTTACACGACTTTTTTTTTCTTAACTCTCGTCTGCTGCCTCTTCAGTAGTTTTAATTTAACAGTAGCGCAATGTTAAAATGCCATTGGTAGTTTGCTTCTTCACTAGCTTATAAAATTGAAATTTAATGTTACCGGGTTCACGGTTTTGTTTTGTTTTCATTTTGTTTTTTTGTTTTTTTCGCCTTTACCATTGTCCCTCAAAAATCAGATTTTCACGACTATTTGAATTTACAATAGTTACTTTTGTGCAGTAAAATGATGTTCTTATTGTCTACGATAATAAAATAGCACATTATGAGGTTAAAAACTGACACTATACACATCCGTATAAAGTAAAAGGCCTAGCTATTAATTTGTTATCACAACTTTTATGGAGAAATTTCTGTTTTGTTCCCTACCCCGAATAAATAAAAAGATATCCTATCTTATCGGAATTAAACAAGAACAAGAAAATCAAAACATTAAAGAAATTTTCAACAGGGTAGGAAAGTACGCTTCCATTTCTTTTTCACTACTACTTGGGTGTCTGTCGTTTGCACTTTTTAATTAATTTTTTCGTAGATTTGAATTGCTTTGATTTTCGTCACAGAAGTGTTTCTTCTTATCCATCATGAGGCTCTCCTCGCCTTGTCGGTTCTTGTTAATCGTTCAATGCCTGATATCCTTGTCCTGCATTTACATTACCGTTGACTCCACTCTGTCTTGGTCCAAAGATTTTCTTTTCGAGCTCCTCAGCTTGTGAAATAGTTTTTCTTGACAACAACTGAATTAACGGCACACGGAAATATCTTATCCTAACAGCGTAAATCAACGGATTAAACAACGAATTCAGAACTGGCAATAAAGTAAAAACAAAAAAAACAGAAATCATTATATTGGGAAGGATTCTTTCCTTGAAAGAGATCAGAAAAATAGCACAGATATTTGATGGAATATGACACAGTAAAATAACTAGCAGTACAATAACAGTCGTGCAGAAAGCTTTCCTTTTCTTGAGTAGCTTCTCCTTGGCTTCTACTGAAACTTGGTTAGCAGCAATTTGTTTTTTGTTGCGACGAACTTCTTTGTATACAGAGACACTGAAGTAAATGGGGAGAATGACAAGCAATGTTTCAGAAACTATTAGAACTGCTGTGGGCGGAAGGCCTGCGCTGGAAAGGATAATGGCTGTAGTCCACACCAGAGCAGAGGCCATTTTGATGCGTACTTCACCGACCTGGTTCTCGTGGAAGAAGGGGTGTTTTATCGCAACACAATGTGGCAGTTTCTGATATATCGGTTATAGTACAAAACATGATGTCTCCTCTGAGAAGTGAACTTGTGCTGGCAATATGTAGAGGCTGAAGAACCAATCCAACTACAATGTCAGTTGTGGATAAGCAGGCGAGTGTTCTGTTAGATTTGGTGCGAAGCTGTGCTTTAGTTTTCACTGCAACCATCACCAGGATGTTGAGCACAATGATGAGGGGACAGGTGAAAGCATTAGCGGCGATTCTGGCGATGAATATAGCACGAACATCAGAAGAAATGCTTGCGGGATTTAGAGGAGAAAGCGAAAAACCACAACTAGTTCTGGAGAAAGTGATGTTGAATGTAATGTGATTCATCTTTGCTTGATTTTGATTCGACAAGGCTTCTTCTGCGTTGTTACGTTTTGCCACTCAATCGGTTTGAACAGGCATTGCTCAAGATTATCATTTTCCCTTGATTTCGAATAATGTCTTAATCACCGGATCATGATTTCATGAACTTAATTTACATTTGCTTTATTTTATTAGCAAACCATCAGTATTTGTAATATTCATAAGTTTTCCAAGGTGGATCAAGCGAGAGCGTATTAAAAATCAAGCAATAGTTTACACTAAACGAGAATACGGGAACCAATGTTTGTAAATATCGACCAAACACCAGCACAAGTCGAAAAATTGATTCAGCTCATTTGTTGCCCATAGATTGTCCCCAGCTAGGAAACAGACAGAAACATAATGAAACACTTTTAATTTTACCATTTTTAAAGGCATCGTTAATTAAAATCAATTCACTTGGACTTTCACGTTACTGCTCTGTCGTTTTTAGTTGTCATTCTTTCTTTGATTATTGTAATTACAAGAACGAGTGTTAGAGAAAAAAAGAACATTTTTTAATTTCATTTTTTAAGCGAAATAACAAGTTGATGTTGTTGGGTTGTAGCCTTACGTGATTTGAAGTAACACTGCTATACCGTATTTGCCGATTTCGCAACATTTTAGCGTTACATATCGCAACATTATGGAAACATGATTGCCATCGCAGTTATATTCACAGCTTCAGCAGCAGTGAAATCAAAGCCTGAAAAAAATTCAGGCTTGAACGGGATTCGAACCCATGACCTCTCCGATACCGGTGCGATGCTCTACCAACTGAGCTATCAAGCCAACTGGGAGCTGGCCACTTTGTGAGTTCGTAATATACCTGTAGAGGGCGAAGATACAAGTGAATATATGAAAGATCATATGTGTTGGAACCGAGGAGCAAGATATGAAGACATGATTAATCATCCCAGTTATGTCCACAACTTAAGCAGCTTTGAAATTTAAGCCTGAAAAAAAAAAAAAACAGTCAGGCCTGAATTTAATTTCTTTCCAGTTTAAGAAAAAGAGAGAAGTATAGAGCCCCGGACTTCAAATAAGCAAAGCTTACCTTTAATTCTTTCAATTTATTCGTGTACTACTTTAGTGTAAACAATTGCTTGTATATGTACTTGTACTAAGGCTAATAATAACGGTATCCTGTCCAATTATTTAGGACTTAATATCTCAGTTGTAAAACAAGGTTTCTTTAACAAAGAATCGTTTGTGCACGGCTCGCCATAGAAGTAGATGAGCTGACTGCCCACTTGAAGGTAAATGTTAATGCCTGGTCCCTATCCAGAAGCTAATTTCAACTTTTTTAAGGTGTTTTGTTATAATGTTCTTGGCTTTGGTACCGTAGTGATCGAGCTTGCCCCAAGGGACTGTCTATACCGCCTCTTTCCGTTTGGCTTGACATAGAGAAGGGAGTTTAAGCAAGTATCAAGGTGACGCCGAGGAAAAAGTCGATTAAAAACGGGGTTATATTTTACCTGCAATTCTGGATACTTAAGAGCAGCTTCGCCTAAATATCAACTAGACTTGGAAATAGCGAAAAAATCGAATTTCTTCAAACTCGCCCAGAATGAAGCCCTACGGGCACTAGTTACAAAAATATCGTTTTAAGTTCGATAAATCAAAAATTATTTTTTCCGCAATTTTTTCGTTTCGATGCCCCAAATCGGCCAAAATCCATCGAAAGTGAGCGGCATATTCAGAGGCTCGTAAACTCAAAAGCAAAAATCTTCATTACAAACTGATTGCACGTCGTATTTGTACTTCCTTTCTTGTCTATTTAGAGCTAAATAGATCGTGATTTGATTACAACTTAAATATTTGACGAATTTTTTAAGTTAACGACCCAAGACAGCTTTACAAGAGGTCTACATTTAGCCTATTTTCAAATGCTAAAAAGGCGTTCTGGTACACGGCTTTTCCCGAAATGACTAGTTTGGTTTGAAAGAGCATTGTTTCTTCTTCAAATTACTGAAATAAAATTTTTGGGTAAATAAAATCGTGTGCGCTGAGATAGCGAACTAAATGCAGCACTTCGTCCTGAAAACGTGACCTTTGACCCAAGCGTAACGAAACCAATTACTGCAAGAAAACCCGGAAGAAAAGCAAACGTTCCGTTATTTTGAAACAATTTCTAGTGATATCTCTCCGAAACCATGATTGCAAGAAACTATTTCCAGATATGAAATCTTGCAGGGTCAAAGACGGAGCTAAAGGGCGCATTTTGACACAATAACTTTGTTTGCTGAGAATTGAATTGCAGTCAATTCCAGTGAAATTTGCAAACTTGACGTATGTTAGCCGATACTTACCTGAATATTTATATTAATAGAAGAGTCGTCTTCTTGGATTAACCTTCAAAAGAAGCTGCATCCAGATTTGGAAACCTCTAAAAGAAGAAATGTTTAATGTTCCGTGAGCTGCCCGCTGCTATAAATTAGCTTAAATTCCATGCACATGCCGACCGCAGGTTTGTCGTAAAACTCACTTAACTCCACTGACAGTTTCCATGGGCAACCCCAAAATAAACAATCCCCAAAAATGTAAAGTGAAATTCGCTGTCTTCATGAACAGTTAGATGCTAGAGTCAAGTTCCATTACCTTTTGAAAATGCTTGATTCTACTTTGTTCACTCAGTCGTTACTGTCACGTTCGAATACTGCGTAGTATCGGTCACGCCAAAACACTGCGGACCGTGCAGACTGAGTAAGTTTCCCAAACAAAGTCTTGTACGCGTTTGTCTATTGAATCAAAAGTCAAATACTGTGCTTGTGCAGCCTGTGGATAAATGACAAACTTTCAGATATATTTAACACTATTTTGTAACTAGACCCAAAAGAAGGAGTCACAATGAAAAGCCCAAACAAGTGTCTGCAGTCTGCACGGTCTCCACTGTTTTGGTGTGACCGATTGTATGATTCGCGGCATTAGAACGTGAGAGTAGTAAACAAAGTCGACACAAACAAATAAAATCAAGCACTTTTTAAAGGTAATAGAACTTGACTCTAGCTTCTAACTGTTCATGAAGACAGCCAATTTCACTTTACATTTTTGGGGATTGTTTATTTTGGGGTTGCCCATGGAAACTGTCAGTGGAGTTAAGTGAGTTTTACGACAAACCTGCGGTCGGCATGTGCATGGAATTTAAGCTAATTTATAGCAGCGGGCAGCTCACGGAACATTAAACATTTCTTCTTTTAGAGGTTTCCAAATCTGGATGCAGCTTCTTTTGAAGGTTAATCCAAGAAGACGACTCTTCTATTAATATAAATATTCAGGTAAGTATCGGCTAACATACGTCAAGTTTGCAAATTTCACTGGAATTGACTGCAATTCAATTCTCAGCAAACAAAGTTATTGTGTCAAAATGCGCCCTTTAGCTCCGTCTTTGACCCTGCAAGATTTCATATCTGGAAATAGTTTCTTGCAATCATGGTTTCGGAGAGATATCACTAGAAATTGTTTCAAAATAACGGAACGTTTGCTTTTCTTCCGGGTTTTCTTGCAGTAATTGGTTTCGTTACGCTTGGGTCAAAGGTCACGTTTTCAGGACGAAGTGCTGCATTTAGTTCGCTATCTCAGCGCACACGATTTTATTTACCCAAAAATTTTATTTCAGTAATTTGAAGAAGAAACAATGCTCTTTCAAACCAAACTAGTCATTTCGGGAAAAGCCGTGTACCAGAACGCCTTTTTAGCATTTGAAAATAGGCTAAATGTAGACCTCTTGTAAAGCTGTCTTGGGTCGTTAACTTAAAAAATTCGTCAAATATTTAAGTTGTAATCAAATCACGATCTATTTAGCTCTAAATAGACAAGAAAGGAAGTACAAATACGACGTGCAATCAGTTTGTAATGAAGATTTTTGCTTTTGAGTTTACGAGCCTCTGAATATGCCGCTCATTTTCGATGGATTTTGGCCGATTTGGGGCATCGAAACGAAAAAATTGCGGAAAAAAATAATTTTTGATTTATCGAACTTAAAACGATATTTTTGTAACTAGTGCCCGTAGGGCTTCATTCTGGGCGAGTTTGAAGAAATTCGATTTTTTCGCTATTTCCAAGTCTAGTTGACATTTAGGCGAAGCTGCTCTTAAGACTCATTCAGTTTGTCTTCTGATTGTCAAAGCTATCTTAAAAACTGAGCTTGTGAGACAGCGTTTAATATGAAAACGTAACTTACAATATTTGCCGTTGTGGCTCGCGTTGTCAGTTGAAGCAGAGTCTCTTTTGACTTGCAGTTGAAGAGAGAGCGGCAGACATCTGCCAAGATTTTAAACGCGCGTGGAGAGCCATTGTACTGCTAAATAATTCTTTTCTTTTGGGGAGTTCCCGTCGCCGTTATGGTTAATTCAGTACCTGAACTCCCCTTTTACAGGTGTTAAACATACAATGAGCGACTAAAGTATTTCACCCGTCCCCCCACTCCAAACAATGTGATGTTCTCTATTTCTGAGACTGCGAAGACCACATTATCTAGACAACGTTGATGGAGAAGGGGGTGGGGGTGGGGGGAGGGGAGAGGTTAAGGATATATCAGAGAATTGACGCTAGACGCACGTGAAATAGAGTAGGATGTTAAATATCAAAGCGTTATTTTTTCCGAAAGTGTCTAAACTACCTTTGTGGCTCATTTTAGGCAGGAAAAATAAGCGTCCAGGACAACTTGTACGCGCCTGTTCAGAAAGTGTCATGACGACAATTTACTTTATTGTGATCTCTTGTTCTTAGTCACATATTTAACAAATAAAGAAGCCTAAGCCGTGTATCACACTGAGATAAAAGATGACGGGCATTTGGGAACACGAGGGAAATGTAGAAAACGCGGGCCGCAAGCGAGTGTCTTCTCGAAAGAAACACCAAACTAAGAGTAGAAAATGTCTAACGCCAAAATTAAGTTAACAAGAAAAATATATAGAAATAGTTTCTTTTCCAAGCCGCTAACTTGGTTGGGAAGAAACAGCGCTTGAAACATCTCTCATGAACGCTACCAAAACTGACAATTGAGAGTATTATCAACACCACGCAATATGAACTTATTGTTTGCTATTTTTGCAACGAAAATAGAGTAGTTAATGACGGTAAATTACTGGATTGCCGCCAGTAAGGCACTTACCGGTCTCAAGTCCGCTTATAATGATATCTGGTGTTTTTGAAAACATCGCTTATCACGTTGTGCTTCGAATCCAAAGCTATCTTCTCTGAATACCTTTGGAATCTGAGTTCAAGTTTAACTTAAAATTAAATCCGGCTACGGCTTATTGTAGCTGAACGGTAAACAAAGGCAGATTGCCAATCCAAGATAAGAAAAAAAAAAAAAACCCTTAACCTCATAGTCCAGTTCTGGCCCACTCTCTGTCACGCAACACTAAGGAGGTCTCAGGTCCTCTTATCATTAGGGAGTTTACGAAACCACGACGGCGACGCCGAGGACAACGTCGATCAAAAAAATGGATATAGTTTTCCCTACGAATCTCGCAACACTCTTAAGTCATTTACTTTGTTTACCACTGTCAAAACTATCCCACAATTATATCTGGAACAGAGCGATAAGTTTGAAATAAAAATTTAAAATATTAGCCGTCGTGGTTCACGTTCTCCAGACAACGCAAAATTTGGTCATTTCACGTTGTTGTCTTGCAAAGGACGGCAAAGAAATGTACCAAGAATTATAACGCACGTGCACAGCCACTGTTCTGTTCATTAATTCTTTTGTTTAGTGACGTTGCCGTTGCCGTTGCCGTCGTGGTTTCGTAAACTCCCTACTATAAGAGGACTTGACGCCCCCCTAGTGTTGCTGGTGTTTTTTGAAAACATTATTGCTAATCACAATCTGTCTTGAATACCTTTCGGATCTGTGTTCAAGTGTGTCTTAAAATCCGGCCACGTGCATTTAAGATAAGTCCTTGCCTGGCATTTTAGAACATTGTGCTAATGTAATGTCAAATTTTAGTTGACCAAATTGTGAAAAAGTAATGGGACAGTTAAGTTCGTTCCTCTTCAGATGGAGAACTCCCTGTAAGATCTAAGCTAAGATGGTCACTTTTCATTTTCATTAAAGGTGCCCGAGCGCTTGATTATGGTCCTCGGCCTGTAGCCTCGAGCCATACACAAGACAGAGGGTCCATGATCCATAAGGGTCCATGAGGGTCCATAAGGGTCCATGAGGGTCCTTGAGGGTCCATGAGGGTCCATGAGGGTCCATGAGGGTCCATGAGGGTCCATGAGGGTCCATGAGGGTCCATGAGGGTCCATGAGGGTCCATGAGGGTCCATGAGGGCCCATGAGGGCCCATGAGGGTCCATGAGGGTCCACGAGGGTCCATGTGTCTTATGGACATTTGCCAAATTAACAAATAAGAACATTTAACATCGACACAACACAATACAAACTTACTGTTTGCCATTTTCCAACGAAAACCAAAAGCGGAAATGGAATAATTAAGAACGACAAAATGCTGGATTGCCGCCAGTGAGGTAATTACAGGCCTCAGGTCCTATTGTAATGATATCTATAGCACCCACAGAAATAACAGGGACTATAAATTCACTGGTTCCCCGCCAGTAAAGCACTTGCCGGTCTCAAGTCTTCTTAAAATGATATCTGGTGTTTTTGAAAACATTATTGCTGATCACATTGTCCAGTTTGGAATTCAAAGCTATCTTTACTGAATAACTTCGGGATCTGTGTTCAAGCGTATCTTAAAATCCGGCTACGTGCATTTAAGATAAGTCCTTACCTGGCATTTTAGAACATTGTGTTAATGTAATGACAAATTTAGTTGATCAAACTGTGATAAAGTAATTTAGAATTCTGTCAATGCACAAAAATACTGAAATAAATAATATCCACATTGCTGCGTAGTGACGTGGCCGCTGACAGGTTTACAGTGGAATACTTATCCCCGCTCCCTCAAAATATCCAGAATTTAGATGTAGGGCAACTGGAACTTTTCCTTCCTTTCGATGTTTGAACGTGAAACAAGCAAAACGCTTAAAAAACTTTACAAACGCTATCCGCTTACGGAAGTCCGCCAAGTTTCTTTCCCACGAAATCACTACTTAGTCTCGCTCGGCCAAATTCTTTAACTGGGGCGATTATAGTAGAAACTCGGTTCCAGAACTCGCTGCCATATTAAGTATGGTACCCGTGGTATGAAACATGTAATAGGAGAGAGGGAAAAATAAAAGCACAAACTTAAAATGGATTACCTTGGATTCAGTGAATGTGTTAAAATCACAAATCCTAGACGTGTTAATAAAACTTTATAAATTTTGGGAGAATGGAATTCTTGGCGAGAGGCTAAGAAAGGAAAAATAATTTTATTGTAATTCGTGACGGGTATTCTTATTTCCTTTTTCTTTTATGTTGAATTTGTTAAAACGCCGCTCTCCCTTTCGATAAGTTTATATTTTATTTTTTGAAAACGCTTCATCTTACTTTGTGAGTTCATTTCTTCCATGTTTGATTCATAGAGTTCCCTTTATTTGAGTTTTCGCCTGAGCAGGAGTACACATGAGACACGAATAACTTTTCATTTGAAATTGTTAGCATAAATAGTGCTCTCTCCAAAGACCTCAGTAGGATTTTAAAAGGAAAACAAAAATCCTCGAATAGTCCTTACAGTGCAGTTTTTCAAACTGCACCTTGCATATAGACACAATTCCCATTCCATTTTAATTATTGTTTGACTTCGATAAGAGAGCAAAATCTTTGAAGAAACCCTTCCACTTTGTCTTTGAGTATACTTTTTATTTACAAATGATAACTTGGTTTCTTGGTTTCTCATTGCAGCTGAAGAGAAAAACAAAGGCAGATTGCCAATCCAAGATTAAAAAATCCCTCAACCTCATAAATTCTGTTTGGACATTCCAAAATAAATAAGTTCAGATCAGAAGGGAATTAAAAGAATTCTGTTATTCAGCTCTGTGAAGGAAACCCTGCTTTTCAGCAAAGATATTTTAGGCTCCCTCTACGCTAAGCTGGAGAAATTTGAAACACAGCAATCGCCGGCGGCAGAAACGCTTGTGCGCGTCATCGATTGTTAGAGTAAATAAATACATAATTGTGAAGTCATTGCTTTCGAAAAGGTCCGTTTTTAAAGTGTTTCCCTTTCACACAAAAAATATCTCCGGTTCGAAAAGCGTTTTCGAAAAGCTCCGTTTTTTGGTGGACATTTTTTTCCAGATTAGTGTGGACGGTAGGCTTAAACGTGGAAATAAAATATTTCTACCCGAAGACTTCACAAACGCCAAAAAATATATAACTGTACTTCAGCAAAGTTTTTTCTTTCGTTCTAGGTTGGCAAGAAACGGCACTTGAAATATCTCACATGAAGTTAGCAACACTGTCAATTGACAACATTATTAGCACAACGAAAAAACAAAACACTTATCGTTTGCTATTTTGCAAGGAAAAATAAAAACACTTGAATGACAGCAAATTGCTGGTTCCCCGCCAATAGGGCACTTACCGGGCTCAAGTCTTCTTATCTTATCTTATATCTGGCGTTTCTCAAAACATTTCTAATCACAGTGTCTTTAAAACTCAATGCAATCTTCTCTGAATACTTACAGGATCTGTGTTCAAGCGTATCTTAAAATCCGGTCCGGCTACGTGCATTTAAGGTAACTGCTTACTTAGCATTATATAATATTGTGCTAATGTAATGACGAAATTAGTTGATCAAATTGTGATAAAGTAATTTAGGTCAATGCACAAAAAAACAATAACGTTTCCCCAATTAATGTCCCCTTTTGTAGTCAAACTGTAAAGGAAATTAAGGGCTGAACTCATTTAACAGGGGAAGTAAGAAAGGTGAGCGATCTGAAAACACGAACTTTAACACACGGACTTTAACACACTCAGTCAGTCGAAGGAAGATGAATTTCACCACTGTCAACCGCACAATCATTAGTTGTGGTGTCGCATTTCTTCCTATACATCCCGAAAATATTTCTCTTGATGTTCGCGTTGTGTTCATTATCAGAATCATCGTTCACCTTCTCATATGCCCTCTCATCATTTTGCTCAACATCCTGGTGATGGTTGCAGTGAAAACCAAACGACAGCTTCGCACCAAATCTAACACAGCACTCGCCTGTTTAGCCACAACTGACCTCGTGGTGGGACTACTTGTCCAGCCTTTACATATCATACTCTCAAGTTTTCTTCTCATTGGTCAAGGAAACATATTCTGCAATCTAAGCAAAGTATCAATAACTGTTACCTCCAAGTGTTTGATGGCATCGTTTACTCATTTAATTTTGATGAGTGCAGAGCGTTATGTCGCGGTGAGACACCCCTTCGTGTATGAGAACTTGGTAACTGAAGCTCGTATTATCATAGCCTCTGGTCTGGCGTGGGTTATAGCGCTATTGCTTCCCATGGAAGAAACCCCCAAAACTAAACCAGACTTTGTGAAAATCGTTGTAGTTTTTGTAGTTGTACCAGTTTTGCTTTATTTTCCCGCAATGATTTATTTCAATTGTGTTGTTTACAGGGAAGTACGCCGCAGCGAAAAACAAATTGCTGCTAACCAAGTCTCTTTAGAAGCGAAGGAAAAGATACTTAAAAATAAGAAAGCTTTTTACACAACAATTGTTGTTCTACTCGCCTCTTTTTTTTGCTATTTTCCAATAATTATCTTTTACGCTATTTTCGCTTTCACTACCGAGAGAAAGAGTACTGTTGGAGGAGAATCTGCTATTTATCTTCTTCCTTTGATACCAGTGCTGAATTCTTTGTTTAATCCGTTGATTTACGCTGTTAGAATAAAGTATTTTCGCGTAGCTTTCATTCAATTATTGTCGAGAAAAAGTATTGCACAAGCTGAGGAAGTTGAAATGAAAATCTTTGGACCAAGACAGATTGGAATCATAGCTAATGTCGAACAAGGAGAAGATATTAGAGCTAGCGCTAGCCGAGAAGAACAACAAGGAAATGAGATATTGAACAATGAACACGACACTACACTGCGAACACAGCCGCAGGTGGAATTGGAAGAAGCAGCTCTGTAGAGAGACATCAGTTATCATTTTCAGTAAACGTGTCACCTTTTCTTTAAAAAAGTACTTTGAAGGTCTCCGTTCAGAAAATCAGTTTCGATAGAAAAAGAGACATTTCTAGTTGTTTATGGCTTTCTTTATCGGTCTGGTTTATTTTTGGGCCAGTCATGGTATTATTTTATGCTCTCCAAAGACCATAAAATCCAAGATGGCGGATTTAACATCGTGTCTCTTCAGAATCAAAGACTGGAGAAAGAGGTTTCCGTATTGCACATTTAGATAACCTATGTAGAGACGATTACCTTTTTTTATGCTTCGTGTGCGAATTGGTAGAACTCTACACTCGGTAAACTGCTGGAAAATTATTTTTTTCCAAATAAATGAAATTCATACATGTATAGTTTTGTGAAAATGTTATCCTTGAGTGGCAAAGTACGACGCGAGCGAGAAAGAGGAAGTTCTAATGGGAAATGTAATATTCTTATTCGACGAGTTTTTCGTTTTTCCATTCTGGACGACTTTAGCTTACCGAGGGTAGTCCCAATTAATAAATGAATGAACAAACAAACGAATAAAGCATGAACGAACGAATGAAGAAACCAACGAACCAAGGAGACCACGAACCAAGTAAGGAGCCAAGGAACGCACGAACGAATGAATCAATAAGATTTTATTAGCCTGTGGAGGTAGACACTATTTAAGTTAAGTTAAAATATATTTGCAATAATTTGTTTCTCGAAATTTGCTAAATTACGCTTGTGTTATCTTTGCAGCTAACGCTTGGAAACTTCAATGTGAAATAAACAGCTGAAGCACAGAGGCTAGAAAGCTGTTTGAAAAAAAAAAAAAAAAAATACATGATTGCCATCGTTTTCGTGGCAAAAATGCTGGAAAAACCAACCACCAAGAACTTGTTTTTAATATTTGCTTGCTTGAGTAACTGTGAACGGAGTAGCCGCCAAAAAAAAAAAAAAAAAAGAAAAAAAAAAAAGAAAAAATACCTGATTGCCATCGTTTTCGTGGCAAAAATGCTGGAAAACCAACCACCAAGAACCTTTTTTTAATATTTGCTTGCTTGAGTAACTGTGAACGGAGTAGCCGCCAAAAAAAAAAAAAAAGAAAAAAAAAAAGAAAAAATACCTGATTGCCATCGTTTTCGTGGCAAAAATGCTGGAATAACCAACCACCAAGAACTTGTTTTTAATATTTGCTTGCTTGAGTAACTGTGAACGGAGTAGCCGCCAGAAGAAGAAGAAGAAAAAAAAAAAAAAAAAAAAAAAGAGAAATAATTTTAGGGTTCCAAACCACGGGATATTCTTTAGGTCTTTTCGTGAAGCTTTTCAAAGAGAGTTCAAACACTCAAACAGGAAGTATTCATTATGGAAATTATTTTTGCTGGATGCTTTCTACTTCAGTATCCATAAAAAAAACGCTGGACTTAAATTTTAATGTTTCTCATCGCAGCTGAAAGAAATACAGGAAACCAAACAGAAGAGCCTTCCGGCACTTTACTGTCTCCACACGGATACAGCTTTTTAATTCAACATTAATTTAATTTGCAAATTAAGTAGCCATGTCAAATTAAAAGCCAACAGGCTCGGTAAAATACGCTCTGCAATATTACACTGAAAATATTGCTTAATTTTAAATAATCGCAATTAATGGGGGATGGGAAGTGAGAAGAAAAACTTGGGAGGGGTGTTTGGGCAGATATTAAAAATAAACAAATGAAAAAATATATTAGGATCGCAAGGTTTTCGTCCAAAATCCGAGAAGGCTTCCGTAAAGTTTCCTGGTAATTTTATTTCAGGGAAGGGTTTTACTCCTCGGAGCATGTGTAAGTTGTGATTAGATGGAGGGAGTATGACTAATTTTTTTCCACCGCGTATTTCAGCGCGCACCTTTTCCATTTACAACCTACAGGAAGGATGAAGTACAGTAAAAGTGCCCAAATAAATTCACTCGTAAATAAACAACAGCGATACTTCTTTTTCTCTCTCCTTACTCTTTTCTAACCGGTTTTTCCGGATCGAGTAACGTGCTACATGCGAATCATTACTTCACGTCAATGTCGCAATTTGTCCCATTAAACTACCAGGGAGGGGTGGGAGGGGGGAATATGCGGATAACCGCTTGTAAAAGAAGGGAAATGACATCCTGTGTGTTGGAGAGGAGGAAATATTCAAGTTCTTACTTCTCATCAAACCATACAAACACAGAGATTGAAATTTAACTAGTTCTTTAATTAATTTGGAGACAGATCTCTTTGTAACACCATAAATGTCGACAGTTTAAGAATTCGGGAACGTATGTAAGTAAATTTATACAACTATTTTAATTATGCGCGATGAACTTCAGAAACTGCTTTTTAAAACATTTCTATTTGTAAAGATGTCAACCTTTAAGTTGCCTGTGACTCGAATGGAATAGTACCGTAGGCGTTTCTCACGATAGCCGCCATTCTGGCTTTAACATTATAATGCGCTTAGCTGCGCTGCCAGCCGGGAGACAAACATTGAAAAGAAACCAACTTGCAGACAACAGCTCTTCCCAATAGTCAAGTGCCTGTGCCAAAATCCTAACTAACAGCCTGACGATATAACATTACAATCCCTTCCAATATGGCGGCTATCTTGCCATAGTACTGAGATTTCCAAGAGAGGATGAATTGTCAGTGAGTTTTTCCCCATAAAGGGCTTATTCTCAAGTAATCCATTTCATGTTTAGACATGGTACTTGACGGATTTATTCGAGGATGAAAATGCGTGTAAAACCGCTCGGGCTGTCCACGTGACCAAATTTCTCGTCACAGGATTGGCCGCTTCTAGACCTTCCTGGGATTTCCGTGACACGGGGTGAACTAAAAATAACTAGAGAAAGATTACCTTGCGAATCAGGCCTATATATAGAGGATATTACATCGCCGCGCGGAGATACGAAACTTATCTCAACTGACACGAGAAGATAAATTTCGTATCCCCAAGCGACCATGTAATTTTCTTTTTATTATATAAAATATTCACAATACAGAACGTTTGTGGCAATTTTCCGGACATTTTCCGAAGATTTCCGAAGATTTCCCGAAGATTACCGAAGTTAACCGAAGACGACGGAAGAACATCCGAAGATGTTTCGATCTTTCACCAACATATTTAAGTGTAGTTAAGGCCATTCAACTGAAGTAGAACCTGCTCTGAGATTTTTGTGAAACTTTACCTATTGATTGTTTATATTATAGGAACAAATTTTGAAATAAAAATGAGGGGTCCCATGTTCGTTTAGGAGCAACAGCACCTTGTTTACATCCAATAAATCCTTCTAATAGCACCACGCTTGTAGTCACGATTACTTGCTAAATTCACGTTTCCGACGATTGTTTTTTGTTCTAGACTGAGAATTGGCCCATATTTATTTTATACAGAGAAATTTACTACTCAATTCAAAACAACAGAAAAAACATAGGTCTGCAAAGCGTACTTGTCTGGGCTTAGATTTATTTTTATTTCATTCAGTTGGAGTGCTAGTTTTAAACGTTAGTATTCGGGAGTTAAAGTACTACAAGTGAATAGGCAATCACTAGAGAGATAAAGGTATAAATTTAAATAAATAAAGTAATACTGACTATTAGGTATCAACATAGGTGAGTTGTTATTAGTTTGAGTTGACGCTTCAGATCTTTAACCTCAAAATGTCGCAACGTAGTCTGTGTCATGTGAGAGCAAAAGACAGTGGCCAAATTTAGCAAGCATCAAGATGCTTAAGTTCGCTCTGATTGGGTGGTTTTCAGGATTCTCACGTGAGGTCATCCAAGGTCGATGAATGGATGATTAGAAAAGCACATGGCTCAAAATAGAAACAAGAGTTGTTGATTAACTGAAATTTATTTCATATGTTCAATAAATTGTGATTTGACACACTATATACCAAAGTACACCTATCTTCTCAATTGAAACGAGAACTAAGGAGAAAAAGGCGACTTAAAATTACAACATCTATGTCAAATAAGATCAGATATCCAAACACCATCACAGTTAAGATTTACATTGTTTAAACTTGATGAGTTACTGATGAGTTTGAGAAAATTATTTGAAAATGCTTCTGCAAGTGAATTTTTAAGAGACGTATATTGGGCATTGTTTGATGTCAAGAGTAAGAATAATGAACAATGTATTAAATAGCATTACGTTGCATTAATTGTACATTCTCACAAAAACCGAAACTCTTCCATCCCCGTTCAACATGTGATAAGGCATCCTTCGCTTCCTCGACCGGTATTGTTCAATTGATGTCCCCATACTCGCAGTTAATATTGCCATGTAGTTAACAAACAGCTCCAGTACATGTAAGTTCAGCAGTTTGACTGCATTCACAGCTGCTCAAAATAACTGCACAGTGCAAATACATGTACACGATTCACGTGATAATAGTAGAGTCTAATAACTGACCCTCGTTTGGGTAAAGAAGGTGAGTGCTTGCGAAAGCGAATACTTTTCCCGTGCAATCCACACTGAACACGAGCCGAGCCTGGATAAGTTTAAAGGCTTGCGTGAGAAAAAAAAAATCATGTTTCGCCGAAGAAATTTTTTACGAAGATCTAACTGAAATAACAAAGAGAACACAGTTCTCGACGGCAGTGCGGGAAGAAAGATAATATATAACAAAAACGAGGCAAAGCAATTTAGAAATGGAAAATAACTTACCTTGACTCGCGACGGTGAGCTGTCGAAAAATATCTGAAATATTACATGTACACAGCAATGGCCGCCGTATCGAACGATCACGTCATATAAGCCTACTCAATTCCTCCCAGAAGACCTCGCGATACGCGACACGTAGACAAATAAATTCCGCCGACGGTTGCATAGTGGAGGTTGAAGTCCCCACAAAAATGATAGGTCACCATACTCGTTTGCGAGAAAATGACGATTTTCCTCTATGGCGAGGTCTAGCCGTAAAGAAAAAGCCGCCAGTTTTTAGTGCGCGCGCGCTAATCACGCGTGAAATTATGCGCAGTAGGGATGCGCAATGCAATGCTGGGGAATGACCTTAAAGGGACAAGAAAAATTGGTATCAATATTATATCTTCACATGTGAGGATATCAGATCTTTACATTTGTTACCACTCGGTATACTGCTAACTTTTATATAATAAATGGAGGTTTATTCTATTATTCTCCATCCTCTTTTGAAGTTACCTCGTAGCTACACTAGTCTAACTGTGAAAAATCTATATCTTAATAAACAGACAAACTTACGCAGAAACCTTGTATGAACGCTACCTTTCATAAGTTCAGACAAACTACACCGTACACCGCAAAATACAGAGAGTGTCTATAAATTAAACACATATCCCTGTCACATATTCGGTACCCAAGACTACAAGTAAGTTTGTTGAATTATAAATCGTATTCTTTATACGTCAAGAACTTATAAAAAAGAATGTTCGATGTCCTCCAAAAGGAATGATCATATTCTGAGGAGGAGGACACTAAAATAAAATCTGCAAAAATATTAGGATGTCCACTTCGCTGGTGCAATACCAGATTTATTTCCCTCTTCGACAGCTTTATATTTTATCGGTAACAACCATTTTAAAATATTTGAAAATTAACCCTGGATTCGGCTACAGGTTCCTTTACATATATTTCTAAGCAAAATTCCATTTCGTTTGAGCTTAGCGGAACGACAAAAAAATAAAAAAAACCTTCCGCAACCAGGGTAGACACTTTTTTTTTAATTCTGCACATTTGCAAACGCCAACATTTACTATTAGAATTAACCTTATACGTTTATCAAATCTACAACATATACATGTATATTTATACCGATGATATTATGCAAAAATACTTAATTTGAATTCTATCTACTTTTACCGAAAACTGCAATCCGCCCCGTAACTACTAACTAACGTCAGGTTCCTGCACATCTGTAGCTTGCGGTGAGCTGGAATCTAGTGACGAATTGGCAGCTTCGCTTATTTCCGGAATATTCACTTCCTGTTGCTTGAAGTTTTGAAGTTCTTTTGACATTGCGTCTATGTCCTTCGAAGGGAGATGAAGAAAACAGGCTTAATGTAGAGAATCTTTAAATCTACGTGTTTGGATTCTCATAGACCTCCATCTACTACTTGCCACTCTCATGGAATAAGCCATTTCCGAATAGACCATTGTACAGTTGTCTGCTCAGTGACCTGGCCTTTGAATGACAGTGAGGCTGGAGGTGACCTTGTTTTGATACAGACCTCACTACTTTTGTTGTGTAAATCAAGTTGTTCTTATGCTAGCTTGTCGGCATTTAAATGAGGAAAGCAGAGAGGTCTGTATGAAAGCAAGGTCACCTACAGCCTCGCTTGCATTCATAGGCCAGGTAACCAAGCACATAACTGTAAAATGGCCTATTGCTCTTTGTTGCTTTGTCAAAACTAGCCTTCGCACAAAACCAGTCATATGAAAACGTGTTTCATCTGCAGGCTAATTTTCATGCGCATCAACTCATTTTCATAACAAAAGCTTTGCAAGCAAAAGAACTCGTTTTGAAACATACACTAAAGGCAAATTGGAAATGCATGGCTGATTTGAATCTGCTCAAAAGTTCCCGCCGCGTATTTGTCTAATTAACAATGTTTGATCTATTTACCCGCTGAAGTTGTACGTTCTTCGTGAGCGTTTCTTCCAACATAAGCTGGATCTTTCTCGTGTTCTCTTTGCCTTTCGCAAAAGGAGAGCGAATCTTTTCTTTCAACGAAGAAATAGATGCCACTGGAGATGGTTTAGGAGACTCTGCAATGGGACCTGAATGAAAGATACGTAAATAGTTTTAAGAACATACGAAAAACTACTAATTATGACTGGTTTACACTGAGGGCATTTTTTGTTTTGTTTTTTTTTTTTGCTCTCTATGATCGTCGAGGAAAAACTTACACCGAAGATTGCCTATTATTTCTGAGTAGACCCGAAGACTTCCGAAAAAGGATCCTTTACAAAAATAAATTTTCGAACGTTATCAAAAGCCCACAGTTTAAGATTAAGTGCACATATTGCAATGCACGACAATTATTGGTTTGTTTGAATAACCTCACCGATTTTGGTTTCCATGGCGTAGGCCTGAATTATGGCTGACTTTTGTATCAGGTCCTCCGCCAATGCCGCTCCAGTTTCTTCAAGGTGACGAACCTGTAAGAAACAAACAACTCAGAATTCCAACTAATTGTTCCAAACAAAAGAGACTGTTGCGTGACAAGCAATTGCTAAACCGGACTTAGGTAAAAAATTCGCTTGTTTGGCTTGGA
Organism: Orbicella faveolata; assembly: GCF_042242905.1. Taxonomy (NCBI): domain Eukaryota; kingdom Metazoa; phylum Cnidaria; class Anthozoa; order Scleractinia; family Merulinidae; genus Orbicella; species Orbicella faveolata. Next base: position 5,100,068 of record NW_028301569.1, read on the forward strand.
CACACCTAAGCCCCCTCCATACTACGCTGGAGGAATTTAAAAACGGAGGTTCAACTCTGAAAGCGCATCAAATGTTTTCCGCCCACACTACGCCAGAGAAATTAGAAAGCGCAACAATTACCGATCAGTTTAAATTTGAGGTTGAGTAAATCTCGGTCAGGGAGATCACGTGATTGCCGTCGCAACATCGTTTTTGAAAAGCTCCGTTTTCAAAATGTTTTCCGCCCACACTAAAACGTAAAGTCGGCGTTTTCAAATTCCTCTGGTTTGAAGAGCGTTTTTCAAAAGTTCTGTTTTCGTGACGGATTAGTGTGGACGGTAGGCCTAACCGTAGAAATAAAGCTGCTTTTTGAAATTCGCCTGGTGTAGCGTGTGGCCAGACTTTATTCATCATGAACCGTATTTTTTTTTGGTATTTTCTTCTCTCCCGCACCTGATACCAATTGCACGCTTTCCCTCGTTTTAGGTTTCCATCAGTGGAAATATGTTTTTGAGGTCTTGAATTTTCAAAATCATGTTCGTAAAGGCGCCCCTTTAAAGAGTTGTTTTAAAACCGCTCTCAAATGTACCTTTTCCTCAAGTAACCACTTGTCTTGCTGAGCATCTGCAAGTCGTTCTATCAAGTCGGTTGTATCGTCATTCAGCATGCTGATCGTGGAAGCCGTGGGGCTGGGGGGCTGGAAATACATAAAATCAAATTGCAAAAATTACTTGAACAACATTGTGTAAAAAAATTGTCCCTAGATTTTCGTTTTGGACATAATAATTTTGGACACCCCAGTTTATCTACCCCCATAGCTCCATGGGCTTAGGGTCGTATCGTTTATGATTTGACGTGTCTTTTTAAACGTTTTTTTTTTTTTTCAAATCCATCAAAAGTTCCTGTTACACAAGTATAGGGTGATGGCTGTTTGCTTATATTAGCACGTTTTATTCAAATGCTCTGTTCCCAAACTCACTAATAATTCATCAGGTTTCAACAAAGACAAATTAGCCGCGGAGGTTGGTGTTCTTGTCTTATCTTATTTGGATAAGATTCGACATTTTTGGTTTACCGTTTTTAAATTAGTGTTAATTTTGACTAACAAGATATATCAGACACGGGAGACAGTGTTTTACCATATTTCCATCTCGCACTTCGTCGTAACTCTCTTCTCGATATCTGAAAGTAGCGAGCATGATCTCGAGTGTTTGATGTTTTAAACTCGGTTTTGATAATTGGCCAAAAGATTTTGTCAGCTTTAGGTCTGGAATAGACCATAACATGAGGTTAACAAAGGTTAATTCATTACCCTAAATTCAGGACTGTCCACTTCACTCCTCGAAGGCTGACTCGGTATTGATGAGTCACTGAAAATAAACAAAACAAACAGAATAAGCACTATAAAGATAGCGACCGCCTCGGTCGTTTTCAAACGGATCATCTCTAAACAAAATGTCGTCACGCCACATCTGACATGGCCTGCGAATAAAGGAACCTCTCATTGCTTTGACGTCCATGACAGAGGTTACGGACAGATTTAGACCCTATCCATTGGGAAGTAGGTTGGGGGAGGGATGGTGGGGGGGGGGGGGGGGTCTGAGAGTTCTAGGGCCTACTAATCATATAGAACGTCAATGACGTCATATGACGCAAAACCTCTAAACTTGTTGAAAACCAAACCAAGACTAAACGGTACAAGAAAGGCTTACTGCGAGTGACAATAATATTACTTCGCTAGGTAACGAGAATTGCTAACAAATCACCATACATAAAGACATCTTACCCACTGTTTCGCCTCTGATTTTCTTTGCCAGAGAATAAATCGTCGAATGCTTTGCGAGAAAAGAGAATATCAGCATGAAGTTTCTCAAATTAATTATTACTCAGGTAAACAGTAGTGGAGATTATCCCAGCCGGTTTTCCTACCACGAGGGTGCTATTCAAGCGCATTCCCACTCCCTCCTGGATGGGATGTAAGTCCAATGTATATTACTCCCCATGCAATATTCTGTCAGGTCGCCCTTAGAATTTACGAAGACCTATTAAAGCTAATGGGTGGAAAGAGGCATATCGAGAGCGCAATGTCTAACATAAAACAAAACACAGGGACCTCGGAGAAATTTGATAATGCAGCTTTATTAGATTCTGCGCTGGGCCTACCGTCCACAACAAGCCAGAGAAATTCTCCGCTGAAAACGGAGCTTTCAAAAACGATGACGTCTCCATCACCATCGTGTCATAACCCTATCCCTTACGGCGATTCCTCACATTTGCATTGCGCATCCTTACTGCGCATAATTTACGGCGTCATTAGCGCGCGTTCGTGCACGCGCACATTGGAAACATGGCGGATTTGCCTTGATATCGAGTTCTGTCAGTTGAAAAATGGTTACAGCTCACTAACGAGCTCGGGGACCCCAAATTTTTTTTCCAGTCATTTTAATCAACTAATCATTAGCTTTGCGTGGGAAAAGACTGATCTGATTTCTATGTTTGAAAATTGAATAAATAAGAAAAATAGCAGCTGCACTGTAGTCTTTTTTATTTTGCAGTTTGATAGCCGTGACAAGCAATTTGGTTCTAATATTTTAACAAAGATTCAGCTGTCTGTCAAAATTAAACTTAAAAAGTTTATTTATGTCTGACACAAGTATTGACTGTAGTTTGAGGCGTGTTTTCATGAGTCTGGGCTCACAAAGAGTTTACAATAACTTGGAATGCGTTCTTGTAATAAGCATTAAATAACGCTAAAATGGGACATTTTCAATGCCTCACTGCTCCTTAACGAGCATGGGCACCCCCCTTTTTTATTTTTTAATTTAAGTTCTCATATGATAAATATTCATTGGACAAAGTTTGAACAAAAATCTATGTGCAGTGTTATTTCAGGGGAATTACCTCAACATTTTATCACCGGTGAGTGTTGCGTTTTCAAATTTCTCCGGCGTAGTGTGAACGGAAAACATGTGATGCGTCTTAAAAGTGAAAAAGCCGTTTTCAAATTTCTCCCCAGCGTAGTTTGGACGGGGTGTTAACGGGCGCAGTGGTCTGTAATCCACAAACTTGGCGTTCTTGCTGTTAAATCCACGTGCACATGGATGGTCAACATATAAATTACCCTAACTAGTCCCAATTCCTTATTACTAATAGTATTATTTGGGAGAAATTGCTTAAATATCAAGACGTTTGCCACTTCCTTACTGGTCATGATTGCCTTAATTCTCACTACTTTGTTCTTGAACTTGTATGGAGCAGGGCGGCCGATCAATCTTATGCATAAAATAAATAAAATAAAATAATAAGCGCACCAGGTTTGACTCTGTTCTCAGTCAAAGCTTCTTGTAATTTTTGCTGTAGCTGTTCGGCTCTTTTCCTTTCTAGTTTGAGTTGACGCTTGAGATCTTTAACCTGCAGTGGAAATATAAATACAAATGGTAAGACAATTGACGTCTGGTACATCCCGCCGGGTCGGCAAGAAGTCGCACCACTTCCCGTCCCCTCTCTTCTCTTCCCGTCCCGTCCCTTCTCTTCCCGTCCCGTCCCTTCTCTTCCCGTCCTGTCCCGTCAAGCCTTTGTAGAGTAAAGCTACAATCGTTTTATGCACGTTTCGGTTTTAAATTGCAAAATGAGGCACAAGAAGTAACAGGGCATATTTGATTCTAATTTAAATATACCACGTGAATTGTATTGTATTTTACTTTATTCTCCATTCATTGTACATAACTAATGTCACAATCAGTCAATCAATCAATCAATCAATCAATCAATCAGTCAGTCAATTAGTCAATTAGTCAATCAGTCAATCAATCAACCAATCAATCAATCAACCAACCAACCAACCAACCAATCAATCAATCAATCAATCAATCAATCAATCAATCAATCAATCAATCAATCAATCAATCAATCAATCAATCAATCAACGGCAAGGGACCTAAAAAAAAATCCAATTGGGCTCGCAAACTTAGATCCCTCCGCAAGCAATGCATCATTCCCCTGCTCTCTGCCCACAGCAAAATAAAAAGCAACCCTAAACAAACAAAAAACAAGAACAAAAAACAAAACAAATAAACAAAAAGACAAAACCAAAAGCAAAAAGACAAAATAAAATGAAACCCAAAAACAACAACAACAACAACAACAACAACAAAACAAATTTAAGGGAAAAGCAAAACAAACAAACAATTATCGTTAAATTAAATGAAAAACAACAAGAAACAAATAAGCAGACGCTGACCAGTTGATCTCCTTTCTTTCCAGCGATCCTATTCTCCACTTCTTTGTCCTTAAGTTCCTGCCGCAGTTTGTCCATCTCTTGACCTTTCTCTTCCATTTCGTCTTGAAGAGCAGTGATTTGAGATTGAAAAACCTGAGGAGAGAAAAATAAAACAAGAAAAAAAAAATTCACCAAACTCTGTTTGGACCTTACCTCTTGAGCAACAGACACGATCTTATTAGAAAGTGAGAGTGGCCAACAATGGAAACTGTGAAAAAAGACTAAAATATGAGAAGATTTGAGGAAGGTGGCTAACTTTATTGCGTTCAGCTGCAACTTCTTTAACACTTGGAAGGCAACCCTATTCTGGGCCATATCTGGGTATCTGGGTACGAGTACGGTGTCAGGTTTTGCCATGCTCTCTTTCAAACTCTCAAGTGTTCCAAGACTATAGTTTCCTGCAAAGGACTGGTGACTACCAACCTCTGTTTCTTTGTCTCGTTCTTCTTGTAATGCTTCCAATTCACTTTCACGTTCTGCCCGTAACTCGGCCAAAGATTTTTCACTCCGTTCCTTCTCTGCTTTCAAGTTATCCTAGTGAAGTAAAAACAACAATATAAACAACCACTATTAAAGACTCGCACAGTACATTTTTAATATGAATACCACGCATATCAATAGACATTCCGGCTCTAAACGCTTCTGCCTCACTTCAAACGTAAACAACAAAAGCGCTTCAAAGTAATTTAAGAGAAAACGTAAATTTTTGAAAACAGAACTTTGCCGTTTTCACGTAGAACACGAATCGTTATTCACAAGCAGTCACTTTGTTAACCCTGTACCATTTTTCAAACCAACACCCTTTCCCACACGAGAGCTACCCGTAATTGAAGCGATATTTTTGATATTCGTATTTCACGAACAGTAGCACAACATACTTCTGTTTCAGCGAGCCTTCTCTCAAACCAGCCACTCTTGCTTTCCAGTGACTGTACTTTGGCCTTCGCTTCTGCTAGCTTCAGTTGGGTCTCTTCAACTTCTTTGCGTAGTTTCTGCCAACAAAAAGCAAATGAAATATCACTAAATTCGGACTCCCCATACTGTACAATATCAAAGTAAAGGTCAAAAAAAGCCAACGCTGAAAACGAAACAATTTTATCAGTGGGAAGCTTCGTGGATAGCTCAAAACGGGCTATCTACATATGGATATATATGAAGGGAACTTTCATCCACGGTTTTGTTGCTCTAAGGGGAACTACTGTAGCTTAAGACAAAACTAAAGGGCAAAAAAAGAACCCTTGAAAGAGAAATAAAGACGACTGGTTCAGTAAAACTAAGAATTGCAGTAGAGGATGTCGTCACTGATTTAACACTTTCAGTGTCGTGCCAAAGCGGAAAATTGCACGTGACTCCAAGCTAGAGTAATTCATCAAAGTATACCAAAAGGCAATCAATATTTCTTTGAAATAAAACAATGTGTTGTTAAGCCGACAGGTAATGAAAATACTATTCCACCGACAAAGGGAACTATAAAATTCTCACAAACGCTATTCAATGACAGACCTAGTAACCATGAGGGAAAATTGACATTTTGAATGTGGACCTAAAGGTTAGCTGTTGACTACTAACTTTGAGGAAGTAGAAACCATTTCCATTACCTTTTCTCCTGTTAGGTGCTCCCTTAGTTCACTAAGCTCTTTCTACGAGAAACAGCAGATAAATGTCATCATTAATAGGTTAACACGAAATAGACTCTGCTAAGTAACATTAAATGCAAAGTCAAAGTCGATAAAAGCATCTCGTACATCTTCAACGTGATCTGAACTACCTCTCACTTCTCAGTCATACATATTTCTAAGAAGACAGAATCGAATTTTCTTTGCCTCGATTTTACAGAACAGGAACTTCTCCCCGTTTTCAGATGTTGTTTGGGAATATTTTTTCACACTTCACGGGAAATACCCTGAGAGGGAAACGTACTTCTACAATCATCAGTCAGAGCCGGTGTTTTGCCAATCAATCAGACACAAGACTTGGGTATGATTCACCTGTGCCTTGGCTCACGCGACTTTTCCCGCGCTTAGCACCAGTTACACATTTTTCCGCGCTTACCATTCGTTACTCGTTTTCCCGCGCTTACCATCCGTTACACGTTTCCCCGCTGTTGATGGAAGTTACATCTTCTTGCCGCCCTTACTAACGGCTACATGACACTACATTTTTGTTTTTGACAAGGCATTAAAAGCAAAGTTTATCCGCCAACCTTGTGTTCTTCCTGTAGCTTGTCCAGCTGCTCTCTGTGATTTGTGTCTGCTGTTTGTTTGTCTATGGCCAGTTCATCAACCAAGTTCTTACGACTTTCAGCGACCTGAAAAGAAAAGAAAAGATTAATGCATCACTTAGCTTCAACTCCAAGGCCTTTACGGGCAAAACATAGAGGATTACAAACATGCTGTTCAGAATGCCAAGAATATTCGGTTTCTTTGTTCGCTCGGAATCCTGCTTTCGACATTTACAGTCGAAACTCCATTAACGGCCACCTCTCTACAGCGGCCAAATATTTTACTCCAAGTCGAGAGATTTGCTCTTATTTTATTCCTCCCAACAATGGTCAGTAAACTCTGTCCCCTGGGTGGCGGTTGAAGGGAGGTTCGACTGTGGTTACAAAAGGAGATTTGCTCTGTGCCGTTTCGTATCAGCGTACATGTAGTACTAAGCTAACAACAGTAACAAAAACAACAACAAGCTTTGTTTTCCCCATTCGGTCAACATACAGATATTTGTGCATAACTTATTGAAAAGAGAGATTTAGGAGGGGTGGTTACTTGAAATAAACTACATAGTTGAAGAAGGCAGCAAGCCATTTTTACAAGTATATTAATACAAGTTTAGGTCGGTGCACACACGAGAGAATACACATACGACACAGAACACACAGTAAACACAACATAAATACTAGACTATAATGGTAATACTAAAGAATAAATAGGAGAAATGTCGAGCAAAAAAATCTATATATCTAGATACTAATGATTAATTTACATACTAACACAAAATAATTTAATAGCTAGATATATCGTGAAAAGCAGTCCGGTGTATGAATCTCATATTGCAGGCTTTTCCTAGTATCTTTCAAAACACTGATCTTTTATCTTTTTCTTGAACATAGATATTGATGATAACTTTATATCACTATCAATAGAATTCCTAATTGAGGAGCCTTGAAACCCTGGAAACCTTGAAACCGCTAATGGACAATCTTCCGTTTCCTTGCAATGTTTATCGCAAGAAGCGGAAAATCTTTGTGTTATCCAGGGATAAGCTAAAAGCAATATTTGTTTTCTCAGCTGAAGTTGCTATTTTCCACTTTTAAATGAACCGCTTCATTTCCTGACTGGAACCGATAAGCAACAATTCTACAATTTCCCTGAGGTTTGACGTTTGTAGGTTGAAAAGGGCAACAACAAAAACAATAGAAACTAATACCTTAGTGATTTCCTGCAACGAATCTTTCAGCTGATCGCACTCGGCGGTTAGTTGTGAAATTTGTTCATTCCAGCCATCCACTGCCGTGTTTTGCTCCTGTGTTGAAACAAAGAAAGAGCTATCCTGTTCCATAAAATACGTTTGAATTGTGAATGGATGAAACTTAAGCAAAAATCACTCCCTCAAGGCGTCACCCTGATTGTTGCTTAAACTTTCTTATCTCTACAAAGGAGAACGAAAAATTGCTTGAGTTTGTGAACCAAAATAAAGAGCTCGGTCACTGCAGTACCAAAGCCAGAAACATTACAACAAAATACGGTTAAAAACAAGTTGAAATTGGCTTCTTAGCTGGGACTAAAGCATACACTTACCTTTAAGTGGGCAGTCAGCTCATCTACTTCCATGGCGAGCTCTGCGCAACGAGTCTCTGTTAAAGAAACCTTGTTTTCCAACTGAGATATCAAGTCCTAACCAAATGAACAGGATTATTTATTTAGTACAAGTGCATACGAGAAATAGTTTACACTAAAGTAGGCCCCAGTCAGGAGAATAAATTGAAAGTGAGTTGTGATTGATTATTTCAAGTCCAGGTTAGTGCTGTATATTTCTCTCTTTTTCTTAAAGCGATGAATATACTGCATTTGGTTTATTTCCATAGAAACTTGTAACTTTTAACTACCCGAGTAATTACTTTTCTCTTGAAAAATTAACGGACACTCAAAAGTCTTTTCAGCCAAGCTTTTCAAACTGTAACTTGAATATGTTTGTACGATAAAATATTGCTTAATTTGTCATTGTTTCTTTTTTCTTTTATTTTATTTTTTGGATTGGAACTATACCTTATTTGACCTGCTTGGCTGATCAAGACGACTGCAAATTGAACCCTCGCTGATGCTTGCCGATTCTGAATTTAAAGTGAGCTGTTGTTTTGGATAAGAATATGGCCAATTGATTCTATGTAGGAAAAATAGCATCAAAAAGTGCGGAGGTAATAGCGTATTTAATTGTTATGCAAAACATTTCGCGCGAACTGAATTGGCCTCCGTGTTAAGTTTTGGTTTCATGTTCTTGATGAACAGCACCTCGTTGATCAAACAGGAATAACGGGAAAGAAACTTATAATCACTGCAACTGCTTAATCTATCGTTATATGCCCAGGGCACAAAACAATGCTTACAATAACTTTGTAATGAGGTACATAGCAGCCTGTCAAACGTAAACCTTTAACTTATGATTCTCCTCGCAGAGAATTAAACAAATCTTTGAAGAGTTTTAAAGAGATAAAATAGAAATAACCATAATTTCAAGTTCAAAATTTTACCTCCGATTCTTCTTGTTCCTCTCTGGCGGTTTTTACTTTCTACAGGAACACCAATAAAAAAAAAAAGTATATAATAAATTTAAGGTAACGATCGAGACGAAGGTCAGGAAGTCAGGGCTATCGATAGAAGCATGCAACTAAAGCGGTTATTAATGGCAACTGCATTGAACGTTAGGTGACCAGCAAACCAAAGTTTGAAAAGAAGAAAAGAAGAAATCCCTTGCACATCATCTGCAAAGGCCCCGTCCAACGCCGGAGGAATTTAAAAACGCGGGTTTCACTCTGAAAACGAATCAAATGTTTTCAGTCAACGCTACGCCGGAGGAATTTAAAAACGCAACAATCCCCAGTCATTTTGAATTTGTGTTTGAGGAAAACTCGGTCAGGGAAATCACGTGATTATCGTGACGTCATCGTTTTCGAAAAGCACCGTTTTCAAAATGTTCTTTCGTCCACACGAAAACGTATAACCGGCGTTTTCAAATTCCTCCGGTTTGAAGAGCGTTTTCGAAAAGCTCCCTTTTTCGTGACAGATTAATGTGGACGGTAAGCGTAACCATAGAAATAAAGCTGCGTTTTCAACTTTCTCAGGAGTAGTGTGGACGCCGCCTAAATTTGTTCTTAGGTAATGAATACCTAGGTTTTATTATCAATACAAGAGGACCAATGATATAAAGTAACAGCATAAAGACAACATTTTACCTCTTTTAACGCTTGAACTTCAGTGACCAGTGACCCATTTTCTTGTCTAGAAATGACGCAATAGAAGAAAAAATAACAATGACATCGAAACGCAAGCGTTATTTCACTAAGAAACTAAGTTGACCCTTTTTAATTGGCACTCGCGAAGTTACTGTAGTCTACTCTACAAATCACCGTCAATTCGTAGCAAACGATCGCTGAGTTTTTATTCCTTCCTGTTTGTCATTTCATTTAATCATGCAACACAATCATCTTCAATGTCCATGTTTGCCAAATGAAACGTTTGATTTCTGCCCAGTTGCATCAAGTAGGCGATATGAGTTGTGTTTTAAGCGTACATGTATATGTAAAGCTACTATGATGCACTCTAACCTCAAACCGGCCAAAACCTGTTCTGATTCTTCCGCAGATAACGAGGCCTGAAATCACAAGCAAATCCAGAACCAGACTGAGTTTCAGCTGGTCAATGAGCGGTCTTCTATTTTCAGGTCAACTACGAGCGAAATAGGCCGGAAAAAAAAAAAAATAACAGAGAGAATACAAACAAGGCCAGAGAGTTTGAATTATGCGCCGCCCTCACAAAGCAAAACTATGACTGGCTAATGCTTGGAGCTTTAACCACAAATTCTTAACATTGGAGAACTCGGCCCGGTACGATTTCAGTTTAATATACTGCAATCAAACTGACAAAACTCATTACTCACAATTTACTCTTATCGTATTTAGTATAATAGTTATTACAAGTATTTGCTTTTTTATGAGCATGTCGCGCTCTTGGAGCACAGGGTACGTCAAGGGAAAATATTCTTTAAATAAAATACGATTTCAACAAAAATCAAAATAGAAAAATTGAATGATCAGTTTTTTTTTTTGATAATCGCTGGAGGTACTAGGAGGAAAGTCCCCAGCCAGCCAGCTGACTACCTAATTTCGTTCCCAGATGTCTCGTGAAAAAAGTAAAAGGCGAGATCTGGCCCAGTCGGAATGATTAATCTTTGCTTTGATTGGCTATTCAAACTGTCTTTTAGAGATATGCGCGCGAGGGTTAAAATCGCTCGCTCAAATAACAAATAAAAAATTATTACCACGCAACTAAGGGAACTGGGAACTAAATCGAAAAATACCAAACAACATGATTTTTCGAGGGCGTATCTTCCAATAACCTTACTCGTGGAAACAATTGGTAACAGCTGTCGTGTTTATGTACTAATTCAGGTGTTTCCTCATCAACCCAAACTACAGCCTGTGTTTCTTTGCACAATACCTGGTTGAGCTGGGAAGCCAAGTTTTCTTCAAGTCCTCTAATTTTTCTCTCTGCTTCCTCCTTAAATTCCATGTAATGCTGATTACAACAAAATAACTCGATCAAAAACAGGCCGACACGAACATAAGCGACTCAATTGCGCTGTTTTGTGATCTCGCGTACATCTAACAATGAACAGGCAATAGTAAAATGGAAAACAAATATCGGTGTTCCAAATGGATGGGTGGGCTGCATGACACAGTGCGAAAAGTTCAAAACTTATAAACATTGTAAATTTAAATAAATGTGTAAAAAAGTTAAATTATTAGCTGACGTTTCGGGCCAGGGACCGGTTTCTCGAAGGTCCCGAAATGTTTTGGCACCCGGAAAGCCGCAGCAAAATCTCAAACATGATCATTATTGGCTATTTTATTTACATATTCTTAATATGACCAGAAGTTCCCTTCATACAAGACGTTTGAGGCGTATACACCTTTCTGTTTTTGGATGCAGATTAACTAAACATGACTTTGCGGGCCCGAAATGTCTCCGGGGCTTACGAGAAACGGGCCCCTGGCCTTTCTTCAGTGCTAAGTTTTGAAACAAAATGGAAAAAAAAAAAATGAATAGCAAAATGTAATCTACTTGTCATGTAAATTTTGATTCTCAAATGTCTGCACAAGCTTGCTCGTGTTTCTCCGTAACATTATGGTGAGAGGTCACAATTGTGAATATCTATTTTACCACATATCAAATGTAACTCAAAATCTTAAGACTCAGTTACACGTGGTCTATTTAGTGTATATTGAATGGCAATCGACCAATAAAAGCATATATACTATTTTCATCACATTACAACTGGATTTATTGCACAAACCTTATTAGCAGTGTTTAACATGTCTTGCAGTTTTGCCATTTGCTCAGTAAGGGTCTGTCGTAATTAAAACGAATTCAGTAAGAATTAAGTCCGTAACCCTTTTCAGACAACACTTTCACATGACTATATCACATACAAGTAGCTGGCATAATTGAAACATTTTCCATACTTTGTCTGTCTTAACGTGTCGAAATTTTGTTTGCTGAGAGGAAACACCCTTCTACTAATTGAGGACACTTAATATAATCAAAAGCCTACTAACTAGTGTCAAATAAATTAGCAAAAATCCTACCAGCTATTAACTAATGAGATAAACAATTAAAACCTTAGCTAAGGAGAAAAAGAAGAAGTGGAAAAAACTATAGGAAAGAAAAATTCATTGCAAGAATTACAGAGTGCAATTTGAGCAATTGTTGTCTTCTACCACCACACTTAAATCACATTTACGAAATACGATTTACAAGAGTTATTTACGTAAGTTACTCTTCTCTTTATAAATAAGGTTCGTGACGACCCAAAGGAGAACACAGTTATACTACAGAGCGGTTTTCAATTGGGTGTCGTAGAACCAAAACCAAAGTAATCACTTTAGCCAATCACAAAGGACACAGAACATCGAATGAACCAATCAAAACTCGAAGTAATTACATGTAGCTGACGCAAAGCGCGGGAAAACGTGTGCGAACGCGTAACGATAGCTTTTGGTTTCACTTTTAATTGGATGAAAAGTGGCGCGAGTTTTTAAAGCCAATCACGTAGCGTAGTTGATGCAAAGCTGAAAGGCCGTTTCCGAGTTACCTTTTGCCTCTGTTTCAAAACGAGTCCTCGTGCTAAAGATTCGATACGAAAATGAATTTGATTTGCGTGAAAATGAACCTGTCGACGGAAGACAATTTCATATGAATGGTATCGCACGGAGATAACATGGAGTAGTAATTACTACTTTACTATTGTATTGAAAACTTTGAATTTTATGGTGTTGCATTAGTTCTGTACTTAATAAAAAGAGGCTATGTTTCGTCTAGTTGTCAGAAAAATCAGGAAAGAGAATTTCAAACTTCAACCAAGTCAAAGCGCGTTTACGTGCAAGAAATAATTACAGAAATGTAGTTATTTACCTCTGTTTCTTGCTGTTTAGTAGTTTTTAACTCTTCCAGGGACTTCCTAAGGTAGCAAAGCAAAGAAAAATAAAACTCTCGCTTCGCAATATATAATTTACCAAACCCACCCCTCTGTTTGATATTACCTTTAGTTATCACAATAAAATTTTCCCAACATAAAGTTTTTTTCTGCTAGCGTTTCTCGCATTTTTTAAGATCGTGAAAATTCGATGTTGCCAAAAAGGGAAAGTTCTAAATCTAATGGGTAGATCATTATTTTGACTTTTGAGTGAAGGGTGGAAAGTAAAATTCATGTACCGGACCACTATGGAAGAAAAAAAAAAAACGAAAAAAAGCATGTTATACTGCAAAAAAATCATCATGCATACATACGTCTCAAGAAAAAAAAAATCCTAATGTATGAAAGGGTTGAAAAAAAAATGGGTGCCTGCACCAAATCACCCCCACCCCCCCCCCCACACACACCCCCGCCCACCCCCTCTAAAAATGGGTAAGCTAAGTATCCCAAAATGTAATTTTCCAAAATCGTGACATTAAATACTTCCAAAAATATTCGTTATTACGCAGCCAAAGTCGTTGAGCTCCCGCGATAAAAATTATAATTCTCGTAATCGTTTGCCGTAGATTGCTATCAATGCTGGCTTTGAGAATTTGGCTCTGCATCAAGACAATAACACCAAGTGGATTGGTTTCTTTCTTCTCAACACCTGTCTACCAGATGATTTATTGAAGTTGTAAGGTGAAGTTACAGGTTGATCTTACTTGTTTTCTGAGTAGAGTTTCTCCTTCTCTTCTTGAAGCTGAAGATAACTGCGAGAAGATAAACAGGTAACAATGTTTTCACTTAATTGAACGTTTATCAGATAACTGAAATAGGCTTAGCACTATCCTGGCTTTAAGTATGAACTACTTAACTCTTATTGACCGAACACAAGGGCCGCACTGGGAGAATATTGCCTGGAGTCTTCTCGGCCAAAGCAAGGCAACAACCTGAACCAGCAAGGTAAAATGAAGATTTTGAGAACTACGGCTAATTCAATAAAACCTCGTTGTAATCGTGCACTACTGGCCCGACTAACAGTGCAAAACCTTTTAGGCATGCTCTATAAAACTGGGAGTAAATTCGATTTTATTTTTCGAACAAAAACAAAAACGGCAAAAAAGCCAATAAGATGTGTAGGGGTGACAGAACAACATTTGATACATTGCATCATTTTGGATTGTTGGATCATTCAGTTCTTATCGTTTTCCAGTCATTCAAAACCCTTTGCTTGCAGATGTTGTACAAACAATATGTTACTGCTTTGACTTTCTACTTTTGCTTTCAAAGGAACTACACTGTACATCACGGTTTTCGCATATTGAAAGGTTTAGCCAAAAATTTTCAGGCTCGTCGTCTGTAATCCGTGTTAATCTTCTCCATGCTTAACCATCCTTGTTCCTTTATGGTTTAATATCATCTCTTTGGTATTTTTTTGTTGTTGTTGTTGCCTTAGTAAACTATCATTTTCAGGTTTCCTTCAATTTGAAGTTAATTTTGTAGTTTTTGGTAATTTGAAGTTTTTCCAGTACATTGATTCTATACTGGACAGTACAATACGCAGACATTCTTTTCCTCTGTGTATAACACAGCAAACTGATTCATTCTGTAGAATTATATACAACATCAGGAACAGGAAAAAGCTGACAAACAGTAAAGTAACTGTAGACATTATTTCGACTAATCTAAGGTAATTTTTTTCTTTTTCTGTCAGGGGGGGGGGGGAGGGGGGGGGAGCTAAGATGTCAGATAAAAATACCAAAGTTTCAGCATTACTGCCTTCTTTACTTGATAGTTCAATTCATTATTTTGTAGTCGTAGGCAAACTACTTGCGCTTGTCCAGATATGTGTGAAGTACCGTCCACACTACGCTGGAGAAATTTGAAAACGGAGGTTTCACTGCTCTGAAAACACATCGAATGTTTTCCGTCCACACTACGCCGGAGAAACACTTAACAATCAACGGTCATTTTGGATTTGTGTTTGAGGAAAACTCGGACAGGGAAATCAAAAGACTATCGTAACGTCGTCGTCCTCGAAAAGCTCCGTTTTCAAAATGTTTCCCGTCCACACTAAAACGCAACTACGGCGTTTTCAAATTCCTCCGGTTTGAAGAACGTTTTCGAAAAGTTCCGTTTTCGTGACGGATTAGCGTAGACGGTAAGCCTAACCGTAGAAATAAAGCTGCGTTTTCAAATTCCTCCGGTGTACTGTAGTGTCATGGCCTGAGACTTCGGCAGTATTTTAGCGCCCGGAGGAAAAAAATACTTAATCTATCTAGCTCAAGGCGCTACGCAGTACTTATTTCTACCTCGTTACTTGAGACCTTTAAGGTGCATTGAGAACGCTGAGAGAAACACGTTTCCCGCGGGACAATCCCGGGAAGAACGCGATGAACGTTTGCATAGTAAGGCCTTGTTCATACTAGCGACATAACGACTTAACGACATCGTCACGAACGACATAAAAAGGACGTTATGTTTGTAGTGTGAACATGTAGACATAATCACATATTAGCAACATAACAGCACGAACATAACAACATAAAGATAAAACTGATCTTTTCCTAATGTCGTTATGTCGTTAGTGTAATGGCATAACAATGTCGTTATGTCGGTTATGTGAACCAAGCCATAAACAAAATATCAGTTTTTCCCTTATGTCGTTATGTTCATGCTGTTATGTTGCTATGTAGTTATGTCAGGATGTTCACGCTGCAAACATGACGACACAACGTCTTTCTATGTCGTTACAGCTGTATGTCTTAATGTCGCTAGTTAAACCTGGGCCTAACAAAGCCCGGAAGCCCAGTCTTTAAAACCAGATCACTGTTGTTTATTTATTACCTTTCCTGTTTTCGCTTTACTTTCTCTGTCAGCTGTGGAAAGATACAGTCAAATTAAAAGATTTTTAAATGATCACATAGCTTTAGAATAAACCCTGTAATTAAGCTGTTTCCGTGTAGTTTCTGTTTTATTGACTTACTTTGATTGTGTTACGAAAAGTTATATGCTAAAATAACCATTTTGTTTTAAGAAAAGAAATTTTGCACCCTCGAAACAAAAAGGAAAAAAAAAAGATGTAAGGTTGCACCAATACCCCCCCCCCCCCCCCCCCCCCCCCATAATGGCCAGTTCTCTACAACGGACACTTTCCTCTTTCCTCCCCAAAGGTGACCGTTGTGGACAGGTTCCACAGATCATGACTGTATGTGCATGTGCGTAATGTGAAGAATTCAAATGCACACAAACCATGTTAACCATATTCAACAATTATTCTCTAAAATCCAGGTTAACAGGTGCTGTTTTTTGTTGTAATTTCCTCCCTCTCGCCTTGTGGCCGACATGAAGAATTTTCGCAGACATTTTATTTTTTAATTCGCCTTTCTCCATTTTCTCTCTGTCTGCGTAGGATTCGTTTTACTGTAGAAAACCAATCCACAAAAATGAACTTGTTTAAGCTGAAAAAAATTGTTGTTGTAGTTATTGCATAATAATTATCAGCGAGAATAGCTCGTAACAAAACTATTTTCTTTTTGCCTTTATACATTTCGAGGCCAATCTTTGCTGCCTAATTTTTCGTGCTTTCTGGGAAGACATTATCAAGTATTTCCAAAATGCATTGTCTGATTCTGAAACACTGCCAAAACGCAGGTTCACGCCGGCCATGTTGTCTCTGTTTTGTTCCCGCAATACCCACTCAGTAGGAGGTTTATAAAGTCGATTATTTAAGACTGGATCATTGAATCACCATCAAAGTATAAGAACCATTACACAATGCTCTATTAACATGGTGAGTGCCGCATACCTTTTTGTGGCGCTTTTATTTTTATTCTGTTTTCGTTTTCTTTATTTTGGGGAGGTAAATAATAAACAAAAAATAAAAAATCGATGCTACGTGCCTCATAGGTTGTCTACCATCTCATATCTAATGCGCAGCTCGTGAATAATTATTACATTGTAATTAGCCCGAGATAGAGATCATTGAGTGTGTATATAGTTAAGCAACAGAGCACTTTTTTTCGTGTTTACATACCTCATCTAAACACGAAGGGATTCGGAGAATTCGAGACAGTTATGCAAACCCCAGACGCAGTCGAGGGTTTGCATAACTTTCCAGAATTCCCTCAATTCCCCAAGAGTTTAGATGAGGCTATGTAAACACGGAAATAAGTAGTCTATTGCTTTTAAAAAATGTCCCCCCCCCCCCCAAAAAAAAACGCGCGAATATGAAACGTCACAAACCTGTTTACATACTCTCATCTTAACACACCTATCGACCAATGACAGCGTGCGTAGTATTTGAGTTATTTTATAATAATGTTTATTAAAAACCTATCGACCAATGAGAGCGCACGTAGTATCTCATTTATTTTATAATAATGTATATTGAACACCTACTTTGGCCAGTTCTTGTTCGAGCCTTGTAATTTCGAGTTTGCTTGATGTCTACAAGAAAATCAATAGGCGTTTTATAAGCATCATTAATTAATGTCACTCTGAAAGCTTTACATGGAATTCAGAGATGTCAAGCACTTCAGCACTGCAGGGCAAGAAGAGAATCCATTTGCTTTCTCGCGGTAAATTATTTTTTGACAGTGAAAACATTTTGGCTGCTCAGGGGACTGGGATTGTGATTTCACCAAGTGGTCACGTTGTGTGCACGTGAAGCTTGGGTAGTCCTATTTAAACAATAGAGTGTTTCTGTCGAGGAAATATCGGCTGATAGACTTTGCCCCGCGGACATTTGATGTTCTTAAAACAAAGTTTTAAGAACAAAGTTTTAAAACAAAGTTTTAAGAACATCAAATTTCCAATGCACAGCTATCAAACCGATAGTTTCGAGACATAAACACTCCATTGTCTTTATTGTTTGCCACTAAATTTTCTTCCGCGCCCCAGTTAACAAATCATATTGAATATTTTCATCTTTTTTAGATGATAGGCGTGAAAGTCGAATGTAAAATTTGAGAAAAGAAAACAGACAAATTGCGTCGTTGATTTGTTTGTTTGTTCGTTTGTTTGTTTTTCCAATAAGCCCGCTTGTTTACAGAAAATTTTCTTGTCCGAGTACTATCCAACTATGGGCAGTGGGTTTCTCTCCGCCGATGAACGCTATCGCGTCACGTCATCAATTTAAACCAATAACAATCGGAGAAAATTTAGTGGTGAACTATAAAAATGATTTTCATGGGACCTGGACATTATTTTGATGATTACTTGCATGTACACCCTGACAATAAGCTGAACGAGTGACCAACAAGTTGCACAGATATTTTTTTATATTACTCACCTCGGCTTCTTGTAGCTGTTCTTGAAGGAGCCTCTTCTCCTCCCGTTCTGTGTCAAGTTGTAGTTGGAGCCCTGCCATTTCCTTAACTTGTTTTTCCAGAGTCACACTTCTAATTTCAACCTAAAATTCAATCAATCGATCGATCAATCAATCAATCAACCAATCAAACAGCCAATCAATCTTATTTGCATCGAAATTGAATACTAGCTGACTGTCCATGTACGAAGCCATCGGGGACACCTATGTATATACGACTTAACACAATAGTTGCAAAGCTATGCTATCAAATATAAAAACCGTAAGCCATCATCACAGTCCAAGGGTGCGCGCTCATGGCGTGAACAAAGTAAATACTCTCCCTTCGCCATTTCGATTGGCAACATTATAAAATAATATACAAATCATTGATTGATGCCGCTTGGGTCGTCCATTATCGAATTATGATGCACTTGGAAAGTTTGGGGAGCACTCCATAAGCTAAACCAAGTGTATAAGATTGGCACACACCAGAGGATATGTTTCGGGGTCATGAGGTTGGGACATGTTGTAGCAACAGTTTTTCTCGACGTGTGAGATGCATGTTTTTGCTAATAAAGTTCTGTTCCAGAAACAAACTTTTTTTATCCGCAACATTTCGCATGAAATTCAGCTCGTTTGAAATAGTGTGTCATGGAGCAGGGACAAAAGGACTTGAATTTTCAATATCGCATCGTGTGCATTGCTCCTGCAAACTGTCTCCGTTACAACACATTCTTATGCCTCAATCTGCTTTGTGTGCACCAGCTTGCTTACACTCCCTGCAACATGCGTCCCATATACGCAAGAAGGGGCCTGTATTCGCTTCACGTCCCCACAACATGGCCCATAGTGTGTCGAATTCTTTACGCTTCTTACGTGCTCTATATACTTCCCGTCTGTATCACAAACTCCAAGATGAACGCTAAAGCACGAATTGTTAGTAAAGGTACAGGTCAATAGCCGGATTTCACTTGAAAATTTAGATATACTGTAACAACCATTAAATCAAGTAATGAATTGCGCTTAAAAACTGACCTCTTGACGGCGTTCTCTTGGCGGACTCCGTACTAATGATGTTCTATTTAACACATCTGTCCATGAATGAATTCAAACATGAAGTCAACATTTATATTTTTAAAAACTAATCCTTTTTTTTTTTTTTTCAAGCTTGAACCTTCTCTGTAGTGATGTACTTGTATAGGCAATTAAAATCAAAATCCAACAAAACGGCTGTTAACGTGGCTCAAAACAGTTTCCAGAACTTTCCAAGACGTAGATGCTCATTATAACCACTCTTTATCAGTTGAAGCCATAATCATGGTATCTACAAAATGCCCAATCATTGATGAACATGTTGGTGTCAATTTCATGGCACGATAAATTACCATTGCAACAGCATGACATGCTAAAAACAACCTCAATTTTAGCTTTATGCGCATTTATCTCAAAATCTATCACAGTGACCCCATTGATTTGTGATAAGCAGTGCCACTTTAAAGGAGAAGGTCACTCCAGAAAGCTAACTTTTTTAATCTTCACCTATAGCAAGTAAGCATTCAGCTTTTCCACTCGCCAAAGTTTCAGCCTCTGAAGTGCCTGCTATCCTGAAGAAACTCGTCTTGAAAGATCGACTTCGGAGGCCACCATTTTGAAACTGTCTTGGAAACCAGACCGTGTTTATGTGACGTCATTCTGTCTGACTTGAAAATTTTCGAAAATTTAAGGTGGCTTTCAACCTTCTCTGCATATTTTTTTTTAACTTTGTAAAAAGTTGCATCTTATCATGCTTATCACAAATCGATAATAAAAAAGGGGGTCACCACGCTTGTTTTTGAGATATAAGCACTGAAAGCTAAAACTAAGGGTGTTAATAGGTTGCAGTGTTGCCATGGTAACCTGTTATATAAAGAAGGATGATTGCAACTTGTTTACCAATGATTAGGCATTTGAGCCATACTGGTATTGTAGCATTACTTGTTAAACAGTGGTAGTATTTATCCTTTAAAAAAATAGCTGTTGGAAAAGTGCTGGAAACTGTTGCCAGCCTCCTTAATACAGTCAAACCTGTATAATACAGACTAAAGATAATCCAGGTTTCTCTGAAACCAAGTGAACTGTCTGTATTGGTAATATAAAGGTGTCTTAATATCAAAGAGGTGGCCATAATTTGGAATAAAGAATAGATCTTACCTTCATTTGAGCAAAGAACACCAATCAAATCATCAGTGAGTTTTCTCTTCATATTATCTATTTCTTCTGCAATTGTTTCATTGCCTGATTTGTGATTAGCAGTAGATTCTTTGCTGTCTGTTTCAGTGCTATCCTCATGTTCTGCATTTCCCTCAAAGCCTTCTGCCACTTCATGTCTCTCATTTGTTTCTTGTTCCTTAGAAACATCACCAGTTCTACTACTGCACATTTTCTCACAAAATACTGACAATTCCCTGTTTAAAATTTCACGTAGTTTCTCTTTCGATGTCTCTAACTGCTCACTTTTGTCAAGTGTCTGACCACTGTCAGCATCTTGCTTTTCTCCATTCTTGGAAAAATCCGCATTATCAGGAGTACCATCACTTTGTAACTCTGACTGACAGCTGTCACCATGTCCGTCAGACAAAGACTGAAGCTTTTCTTGCAGCTGTAATAGTTCTTCTTCATGCCTCTGTTGAGAATCTGAAATTTTGCAGAAGTAGCTTGGAACATAATAATTTTATGTTACGTTGTGTTATGTCAGGTAGCATTACGTTATGCTATGCTACCATACCTTATGTTACGTTACGTTGTGTTACATTACATACAGGTAACTCAGCTGATCGAATGGCTTGAGCAAAAACATAGAACTTTACCGAGATAATACAACTTACAGCTAAAATGAGACTGTCTTCCTAAACGTAAAAAAAATCAGAATTTACAGATCAGATTACAAGATGTACTTACTTGTTAAACTTTTTTGAAGAGCAGCATTTTCAGCTCGAAGTCTTCTTATTTCTGTATCAGCTCCTAAATCAAGGCCACCTACTTTTGCAGTTACTTGCCTCTGAAGTTTTTCATTATCATCATTCAGCTAAATGCCATTTCAAAAAAAGTAATGTAAATTAGTGATTATGACAAAATAAAGACTATGTCTTCATCTACTTATTCTGTAACAAGTAAAAGTTACTGACTGACTGACTGACTGACTGACTGATTGACAGACTGCTGCACTGAATGCCAGCTAGCCAGCCACATTGACAGACTGGCGGATTGGCGAACTGGTGGACTTGTGGAGTGGCAGCATGATAGGCTGGTGTTCTGATGGAATGACTGACTGACTGATTGACTGATCGACGTTGGACAGATGGAGAAATGGATAGATGGGTAGACACATGGACTGAGTGACCGCTGACCAATCAGACTGGTGACTAACTTACTGAAGACTGGATGACTAACTGACTGACAAAGGACCGACCGACCAACCGACTGCTGACTGACTTACTGAAGGCTGACTGACCAAGGCCAATGACAAACTGTCAAACAAACAAACAAACAAAAGAAAGGGAATCACATTACCTTGCTTATTTCCTCAAGAAGAGTTTGGTTTTGTAATTTGAAATTTTCTTCTTGTGTCTAAAATTTAAAGACAAACAATTTCCATCATCAGATTAGTCAACCTCCAGAATTTTTGAGAGGAAGTGAATATGCCAGATTGCTAGGAAAGAATGTCCAAGAGAATCATACAAAAACATGATTGTTTCTTTACCATACATATATGTGTATACCTCTTCAAAGTTGATCATCATTAATTAGAAGTCACTGTGTATAAGATTATTAATAAATAAATTACCTGAAATTGTCTCTGCAAATTTTCATTTTCCTCCAAAAGAACAGCATATTCCTGTATTCCAAAGAAACATTAAATTATGATCAGAACCATTCTCAAGTTAACTATATACTACGCATATAATTTACTTCAAGTGGTTAAAACTCAGAACACTGCATTATGTGGATACTGCTGAACTTAAAAATAAACACCCCTTAAAAAGTAGTATACATAACATTCTATAAGAAACATACCTTTCTGTTTTTGCTTTTGTTTATAATCTGTCCAAATGAAAAAATATGCACAATCATGTTAAAAGTTCAAAAAGGAAGTTTGATGTGTTGTTGGCATCTGTTTATGTTAAAAGAAGAACTGATACAATGGGTTGCTGTGCTTAGTCTGGTAACAGGATTTGTTATTTGCATGCAACTTGCAGCTGAGGTTACAGTTCTATATAGTTGAGGTGCATCTACACACCCCAATACCAAGGATTGTCATGTACAGTACATCATTTGCATCCATGTCCAATACAGCCAACTAGATTCCATCAGAAGAAGAGAACGTAAATGTTTGATTTGATGAATGGATAATTTAATTCATGATCTGACAAGTGGAGTTGGAATTACAATTATGTAAAAGCACTGTTATTGATGCGTAAAATTCTTGTCCTTTATAAGTGCAGTCTAAGTTAATCACTCTACCTTGTTAGCCTTCTGAAGTTCTTTTTCCTGATTAACATATTTTTCTTGAAGCTGATCAAGTTCTGTTCATCAAAAATAAAAATAATGGAGTTAAAACTTTGTAAGTTTACATTTCATTCCACCCTCGCACTTTGTTGCCAAGGACCAATTAGGACCCCCTGGCTGAAAACCATACCCTTCACGGCGACACATATCACACCCATATAGCTTATATAAGTGGGAGTCAGGGGGCATTTTTAATAACTAATGATATTGATAAGCCTTTTGTTTTTCAGATCATAGAGGCAACTTTACAGTACACAATGTATGTCTTGAATGCTCATATTACCCAAGTTATTTGCACCTAATAACTGTCTACATCACAATGGATGACCCATGATAACAATGAGATTCGCATACCTAGTTTAAACTGTGCAATTTTATTTATTTACTAATTTATAAGAACATATAAGCTGAAATTAATTTGTAAGCTTTTTAGAACTGACATCAAAATTTGATATCAACTGCAGGGCTCGAAATTGCAACTCACTGGTCGCCAATGCGACCAAAAATTGAGCACTGGCGACTAAATTTTCAGAACTGGTCGCCAGCTGGCGCCTCGTGATTTGTACGATAAGTAAAGATGACCACAACACAACTTTTGTTTTTAAATCTTTAGATAGGGAAATTAATTGGATCTGGTAGCTAGTAGACAATTCACCTTTCTGTCCCCACTAAAATAATGTCTGAATATTACAAGAAAATCATAAAAATTACTTCGACACGTCGAAACTGCATTTGCCAAGCGCCATATTGTTTCGGCGGCCTCTTCCAAAACTGGGATCACAGGCACACTACAACACCGTGCGCTTTTCAGTTGACGCGAGAACAATGGCGGCAGATGTGATCAGTTGTGTAGGAGCCTAGACCAAGCACAGTGTTGTTTATCAGCAGCGAAAGGTGACGAAAATAAAGAACTGCGTTTTGAAGAAATACGAAAGGACCCGTGTTTGTGTCATTACAAAAACCATGGACGTAAAAGTTTTTGTGCTTCGCTCCATTTAAAATAACTTAGAAGAAAACCATCACCTGCGAACCAGAAACATTTTTGAGACGCGGACGGTAACCGGAAGTGAGCATTTTTCACTTTAAACTTGTCCTCACACAACCATATTCACATTGCTAAGTATCTTTTCTTCATTAGAGATGAGTAGTATAAAAATCTGGGGGACAATACGGTCCAAGCATGCGAAATCTTCTCCTCCGGTTGCCGTCCGCTTCTCAAAAATGCGCGTGCTTAAGCTCCCTATAATCTGAGAACAACGGTATCTTTATAACAGTTAATAAGTCCTACTCGTGCTGTTTTCAAAAGTTTTAGCTCTTCATTTGACTTTCTTGCATGCAAAGTAACGTACAAAATCATGTTAGTGTTCCCATGTGAGTTATATATAAAATAAGTTGGCGACCAAAATTTACGATCTGGCGACCAAATTTTTCCCGTTAGTCGCCAGCTGGCTCCCGAACGAAAAAGTTAATTTCGAGCCCTGAACTGAGAAACTTTACTACATGCTTTGAGTCGAAATTTAAAATATCAGGCAAAATAGCTTTATCAAGAAGGACATGTCTTCATGATTGCAATGTACTTTCCACATCTTATTTGCTTTTTTTTTTTTTTCTGTTTTGTTTCTTTACCGGTGTGTAATATGATACCAAACAACCTTGTCTTTAAAACTGACAGCAAAGCTTCCGTGTTCCTCTATTGGCTTCAACTAAAGCTCAAATTATTAAGCTTTAGAATCATTAAGAAGTAATTAAGAATCCCCAAAAGGCAAACGTAATTAACCTTAAGTTATTCTTAATCAATGATCGATAAGTTTTATTATTCACTTACCAGCCTGATGTCGCTGACAATTGCCTTCTAATTCGTAGTTCAAGGTGCGCAGTTCAATCAGCTGTGTCTGCATGGAACAAGAGGTAAACATTAAACCAGTCAAAACTAGATCAAAGGTTTTGCTTATATTTTGTCACACTACCTGCATTCGAGAAAACTCTTCATCTGATAAAGACGACGCCATCTTGGATAGTGGCAACTTCCTCCCAGCATCCCCTGCAGTTCAAAAAGCCTCGATTTGCCGCTAACTTCCGGATCCTGGGAATCCAACATGGCGGCCACCAGTCGTTTTCCTAGAAATGGTAAAGCTAATTATTTTTCTACGAATCCTAGCTAATCTAACTTAAATTGCAATCAGGTGGCATTTCTCTATATTTGATTCTATTATTCATGATATTTAGCTTTGGCGAAAAAGCAATTTTACATCTAAACCTTTGAACTTTCGCTGCTCGTTATCGCCGGCCTAATTACACCAGCTTACACCAGGGAAGGATCAACACGCAAGGAAACATAAGCTTAAGTTTAAATACATGAACTGAAAACTAAAAGGTAAGTAAACATATGTGTACTGTACTCTAAACGATCGGAGGTCTTAGGTCTTAGGTTTTGATATTCGGAGGGTCTTAGGTCTTAGGTCTTAGTTTTTAAGATTCAGTGGGGGACTTAGGTCTTAATTTTGAAATTCGGAGGAGGACTTACAGTGGGGGATCCAGGGGAGGGGCTCGGGGGACCCCCCCCCCCCTTTCAATTAGGGTAAAAAAAGAAAAAATCACAGAAGGAAGAAAAGCTTGCAGGTCAAGCAAAACAAAGACCCCCTGCTTAGCTCAAGGTCTGGATACGCCACTGTCTTTAAGGTCTTTTTTGTTTTTTGTTTTTTTTCAAGGTCTTAGTTTTTGAGATTCAGAGGGGCTCTTAGGTCTTAGATCTTAGGTTTTAGGTCTAGTTTCTGAGACACCTGTACTTAATTAGCTGTGAGGACATCAAATGTTTTGTTAACCTTTTTCTTATAATCATGTATGTTGCTACAGCTATGAAACAGTACGAGGCATTATGTCAATTCGTAAAGAAAGTATGATTGTGAAAATTGAATGTCAATGAAAATGAAATGTTGGTAGTGTACTTGTATATACAGTGATATTAGAGTATGACTACTTGAACCAGGCCACCTAGAAGAAAACTAACCAATCAGAATGTAAACTGAGAACAGCAGAGAGGTATCTTTTCTCGTGAAGACAAGTAAGGGTCTGTTTGATATGAGTACATGAATTTTATTGACTCCCCTGTATTATGTACACTAAAGGCCCCAGTTGTTGGAAAGGTGGATAACACTATCCACTGGATTAATCGCTATCCAGCGGACAAGTGTTAGCAAAACAAACCACATTATCTACTGGATAGTGATTTATATGGCAGATAACATTATCCACCTTTCGAACAACTTGGGCCAGATTCAGTCCTTACCGGAAATAATCATAGTATCATTTCAAAAAAGATAGCTATCCTTTGTTCTCAAGTAACATTCTGATTGGTGAATTACTTTTCAAGGGGCCCAGTTCAGATAGTGGTCACACAGCAGTCATACTGTAAAAATATGTTGAACCTTCTATAAGCGACCACCCAAAATGTCAAGGATAGGTGGTCACTTAGGAGAGCTTAGACCATATTGGGTCAAAATTTTGCCTCATTTAAGACTGGCAGAGAAAAGTGCATGTACATTTTATTCTTTAAAATTTTAAATGGTTAATTCCTGTGAAAAGTCAATTTAGAGAAAACATCTGGTACTTCCCATTGAGAAATTTCCGTCTCTTGTACTACGCAGGAATGCGATAATGTTACAACACCTTATTATCCATTTTCTGTTCCATTATCTGTTAAGTGGTCACTTAAGGGAGGTTAAAAACAAAAGAAAATTTCAAACTTTTACATGTAGCTCTAATAGAGGTCGTGATCACTTACAAGAGATTCCAAATGTAGTGATTTGGTATGGAAACTTTTGGTATTTTGGAGAACTGGTCGCTGAGGAGAGGTGGTCACAACTGGAGGTTGGACTGTATTAATATTACACCTCTATATTTATACCAAATTCTCTATATAGGAGCTTGATCTTTTGATAAAACAAACCAAGTTATAGGTCCTTGTGATTTACAGGTACAATGTATGTGTTGACCAGAAAATATCCAAATATATATGATACCTCCCCCTATGATACCCCTGCCCCCGCCCCCTTCCCAGTTGTGATACACATGCATTTATCCAAAAAAATATCCACATTCCCCCCCCCCCCCCCCACCCCCCACTCTTTTGGACTTTCTAGTGCCCTTCTTTTGTGTACAGTGCAATTAGGTGTGGATATTTTGTGGAAGTGGACAATCTGAATCAAAGATTTACCCATAAGAAATGCCATCTAACCTTATTCTATTTTTTCTTGATAGTATTTTCCATTAAAATGCCTCGAGCAAAGAATGATTACAAAAAGAATGTTACCAAACAGTTTTGGAAGTATCTATCAACTGAGCGGCTCAGGCCGTCAACAAAGATGGAGCTCAGACAGGTGTATTACGATCAGTTCAAGAAAACATTGGATCATTCCATCCCCACAGTTTCCTTTTCCACAATCTTGTTTCAACTGAAGAGGATGAAAAAACTGGTAAAATGCAAAGATGGTTCTGACACATTGTTGTACTTTGAACGAAAGGGTCGCCGTTTGGTTTTGGCTGTAGACCAGTCATTTGTGCAACGAAAGCAAAGGACTGCAGCAAAAGAAAAAGGAGAAGATGATGAAAAAGATGTTGATGAAACTGAAAGGGAAAAACACTTTGAACAGGAAGAAGATGATCCAGTGCTAGAGCTGAAGAAGTTATTTCTTAAACACAAGTAAGTGGCATTAGTATTTTAGTCAGATATACAGTATCACACAGTTTGTAATTGGGATACCATGCAGTTTGAAAGGAAAATACAAAAGACTGACTAACTGACAAATGGATGGATAGATGGATAGATAGACATTGGGCAGACAGTTGGCCAGACAGACAGAGGGACGAATACATGGATGGACGGACACTGATGAACTGACTTACCAATTGTAATAAATTATTTTATTATAATTATATGTTTATCATTTTTTTATTCTTATTTATTTAATGGTATTTTTAGGGTTAGGGTTAGGTTTTTTTTTATTATTTATTATTATTTGTCTTTGTTTTTTTGTTTTTTTTATTTCCAGAGAATCTTTCATTCAAGACAAGAATGGAATACGGGTTTGTTCTGATTTAGACAGAGAACATGGATTAATTGACTTTGGTCAAATGCAATTAACCGAGAGTGCAAAAATCACAGAAATCATTGTCAACAATGCTGGAACCAGTGCTGTGAGACTGAAACGATTTGTAGCCTTGAACTCAGTGAGTGATTTCATGCTTTCTGACAAACACAACGTTAGTACATTTACAGGAGGGCAAACCAAATCCAAAGTGCTCAAAATTCCGGCCGGCAAGTCTTACACGATATCAGCACTCTTTAAACCAAGCGGTCTTGGTGAATTCAAACAGCCAATTGTCTTTGAATTTGAAGAGGAAGGCTCGACAACCGACACTTACCATATAGCACGGTTTCTAACAGGACAAGGAACTAGCGAGGATGTCGAGAGTATCCTGCCAACCCACAAGTATCGGCATCCCAAGCCTGTTGCAAGGGTGGTAGACCCGAAGGTACAAGTGATTGGTGGAGTGCCTCCCCTACGGTAAACTATCTTGTGCAAGTTATCATAACTAACACTGCTTTTAATAAGATATGTGGAAGGCAACAGCCCTTGTACAGCAATATTAAAGAACCCACACACTCATTGCAAAGATTATGGGGTTCCCAGTGTTGCGGTGTGGCCTTGTCTCATGGGTTGGTGTTTCATATCCATGGGTTAACTTCATTGCACCCCTCCCCTTGGACAGAATTGTCCAAGAAAAATTGCTATGTCTATGTCAAATTGTTGGAAGGCAATTAACTGTCCCATTTGAAAGCTTCCTCCATTTTCTGCCTTGTCTTATTGAAAGCACTGGTTTTTTTTTTCCTCCAGTTAAATTTCAGTGTTACTAGTACCTATTTGAATCTGCTTTACATGTATGTTTTCTTAAAAAAGGAAAATTCTAGTAATTATTTTTGTACTGTGTTGATTGCTCCTGCAATGGGAGTGTTATATGTTTTTGACAATACACTGTAGGTACTGTGTAACCAACATTTTAAAATCACGCTGAACATGCCACTACCAAGTTGTTGGTGTCAGAAACCAGGCTGGAGAAATGTTGGTACATGTAGTCTGCAATCGGGAAGCACCCACAATTGCAGTCTTATAATCATGATACCCCTGGCGAGTCATGTCTTGTTGTGCGGGAAAAACTTCTTCAAAAGTTGAACGGCAGTATTCATGAGCCATTAGCCTCTTGTGATCCTGACATAAGAAATGGATAATAGTTTGTAAGTTATAATTTTTGGTTTGGTGTGTGTGCAGAAGGGAGGAAGAGGGGGGGGGGGGGGGGGGGTGGGGAAGTACCAAGAAAGATTCCAGCAGTTGAGAAAGCGCCAAAAAAAGAGAAAGCACCAAAAAAGAAAAGAGAAAGGGGAAAAAAAAAAAAAAAAAAAAAAAAAACTGATAAGCAGCAATCCCATATTTATAATGGAACATGATATAAATGCTTTGTCTTGTGAATTGGATTATTTTCTAGTAGACATAAATTTTTGTAAACAAAAGTAAGGAAAGATTGAATGTATTTCCTTATCATCCACAGACCAGACAGTAAGTTACGTTACCCAGTCCCTCTCAAAGACTACCACATTCCCTTTCAATTACGCTTGGGTTTAAACCGAGGCCAACCTGGTGAAGAGCTGTCAGCGCTGCTCGAACAAGAAGTAGGCTTACAAATGCCACAGTATCCTGAAAAATTTGCATCCCTTCTTCACATCGAGGAGCTTCAGATGGAGGTAGACATTCGACACTATGATATGGAGGACACAATACTTATACCAGAAGGGCAGTTTCTTGTTCTAAAGGTATGGTGTTGAGAGAGTTGTAAAGCTAAAAGGGACTGTTTTTTGGTGCAAAGTTAATAGGGAGAAGTGTAGCACTTGGTGGCCTGATGGTTAGCTACATGTAGTGTGCTGGACTTTGTAGTCGAGCAGTAGTCCAGGAGCCAGCCTTGGCCTGGGTCATTGTATTGTGTTATTAGGCAAGACACTTTACTCTCACAGTGCCTCTCTCCACCCAGGAGTAGAAGCCTAAGAGGGGGAATGTTGGGGTCAGAGTGGCCTGACAGTTCATTAACAAAAGTTAATGGAACCAGAATGAAAATGATTATTACGGTTACACAGAACTTACCCAAATGATGAACCTGATGAAATGTGCAAATTATAAATAATTTACTAGTACATGTATAAAGAATTCAAATTTATAACTTATGTGTAAATAAATATATAAATAATATTATTGCTGCCATCAAGACGGTGATTCTATTGATACAGTCAAACCTCTATTAAGCGGTCACCCTCCAGAAGTAGCCAGGTGACCACTCAATAGAGGTTGACCCTTTATAAGAGGTGATCAGAATTTAGTGCACTATTGTGCAGAAAATTGAACAAGAAAACAAAAGTACATACATATGCGCAATCTACAATTTAATGGAGGTCAAAGATACAGTAAATACGTGAAACGCAATTTATTAATTTGAATGGTGACCTCTTAATAGGGGGTGACCACTTAACAGATGGGTTTGACTTCATTATTTGATTTTAGGTTCCTGGTCTTGCCGAGAATCGCCCATCAGTAATCAAAGGTGATCAGATCTTAGTAAGAGTCAAAGATGACAATGGACAACTAGAGAAGGAAGAGTATCAAGGATTTGTTCATGTTGTGGGATTAAGTGATGTTCGTCTTAAGTTTTCTCCAAGGTACTACTACATGTCATGTCAGGCTTTGATAAATCAGTGATGTTCACTGTGCATCTTAACAAGATATTAAATAAATGTAATAACTTTTACTCACTAGTAAGTACTTTTGCCAGAGTGATCTTTTATGTCCAAGATTTTTTTAAAAAAATTATTGAACCCCCCCCCCCCCTTAACCCTCCCACCCCCTCCCTGGGTTGGTATAGGCTCATGTGGTGAAGATCACTAACTTGTTGACAGACCACAGAAGTTGTTAATCACTGCAACATACTAACTGTATTGGATTTTTTGTTCTGCCTGAGTACTAATCTTACTTTGCTTATGAATGATGTTTTAGTTTTCACAAGAAGTACATCAAAGGGATGAAGGTGAATGTGAGATTCACATTCAACAGGACACCATTAAAACTGATGCACAGAGCTCTAGAAATTGGATTCAAGATGATGGAAGAAAAAACACAGCTTGCTTCTTTACAATTAACAATTGGCAAACATTTAGACCCCCTCTTAGAGGAGAAAGAACAAGATTTTAGGTAAGTGTGCAATATAGGATCTCTGGTCCTTGCCTGGTCCCTTGCTTTTGAATCAGTTTTGATCTGTACCCTCAGAAGTCTGTACTTGTAAGGCTGTCCTGTCAACTTGCTGGAGAGAGAGCACTGTGGGACGTGAACCCAGACCTGCTCTACACCATTTTTAGAAAAGGAACTTTTTATAATTCAATTCCATCATTAACAAGTGCTAAATTGGCATAATTATGTGCACATGTATAACTAACAAGAAGATCCTTTAGATCTTATAACCGCTTCCACAATTTTATGTAATAACTGTCTCCTTAGCACTACAGTCGCAACGCAGTGCATTTCCCAAAGATTCATTGATTACTTTAGACACCACATCACTTGATCAACACAAACTGTATTATTGCACCATCGCTCTTAGCCTTTGTGAAATCTTAAATTTAATTGTTTTTTCCATGAGTAAAGGGCTAGCAAAGTTATCACACAAGTCACATAATTCAAGAATTATGTTATCCACGGCTATCTTTAGTATGGTGGTTATTTCCCTACCAATGATGTAATCCTTGCACGTTCTGACACTTTCTTTGCTTGGCTTGCAAATATTTAATTTTCCTTCTGATCTCTGAACTCGCTTCGGTAAAACAGCGGGACAATTCACTTCTCTTGTCTAAAAATACGAAAAATACCTGGAAAACTAAAAAGGCTGTCGCTTCTGGCGAAATAAACTTGCAAAGTAAACATGATCGTATTTGTCACGTAGCGAAAGTGAAAGCCGCAACGTCAGCGCATTCCATGGCTGATGTAATACCTTTTTTTAGCGTATTTATTTAAGTTTGGGTCTGGTCACCAACAAAACTAATAAAAAATTAATTAATTAATCCTGTGCAGAGCAAGAACTGCACTCGGCCCATGGCCGCGCAGTTCACGGTTAATAAGTGAACGTGGTGTCGGTAAGAGTAAACTCTGTGTAAGCTTAGACAAGGATGGCTCACATAGCCAGCACTTAATCACTCAACTCTGGTTTCTACAGGTAGGGTTAAACAACCAGGAGTATCTCTATTCCCTCGTGGACAAAATGCTGGTCTATCACAGGGATACCTCCACACCACTAGCCCCTCCCCCTCCCCTTATTCTTTCCCAATGCCTTAATTCCCTGGTCCCCACCAATCTGGGTTGAAAGAAGTACTGTACAAATTAATAAGTGTCTTTGACAAGAACTTACATGTAGTAAATGTATTCCAATGATGCAACCAACCTCAAACTTGCTGTACTATCCAGTGATCTATAAATCATCAGGTCACTCTGCCTCCCTCTATATGTAGCAAGAATCAATAGATTGACATATTACTACTACAATTTCTAGATTTTATGATGCAAAACTTCACAACAATAAAGAACAAGAACAGGCGGTAAAAAACATTGTTACTGGTACATCCAGACCAATTCCCTACTTGGTGTTTGGTCCTCCTGGAACAGGGAAGACTGTTACCATTGTGGAGGCCATCAAACAGGTATAAGATACCATTGCTTTGTTGTTATACACAATTACAATTTAGCATTATGCAATAATTGTATTTACTAAATTACTGGTATGTATGCAGGAGTCTCTCCTGTTAAGTAATTGCAGCCCTTTGGACACATTGCAGACCTACATATATTCTAGATATTATCAATAGACTCACAATGTGAGGTATGGTGAATGGTAGAAATGCAAGACTTTGCAAGGAGATGAAACTAGCGTTAGCCCGAGACATTTTGACCTTTTAAATTGTGAGGTCTACATGACTTCATAGTATTTTGAATACAAGTGCAAGATGGTCAGATGTCATTTATAAAAACAAACAAACAAATCCACACTTCAAGAATTTCTGATCCAGCCTTGTAAAAAATCTATTCTCTGAGACAGCCTTGTCAAAACAATTGAGACTACATCTGAGACATACATCTGTACAGAACTGCTAAAAAAATAGGACCACAAGATGCATGAATTTTGACCAAAATTTTGTAAGACCCATGGTTTTTGAAGAACCATTTTTGCCATCCCTAATGCGGGTAAAGAGCAATATGCTTCAAGCAGGTGCAGTCCTTTGCATG
Source organism: Orbicella faveolata (assembly GCF_042242905.1). NCBI lineage: Eukaryota > Metazoa > Cnidaria > Anthozoa > Scleractinia > Merulinidae > Orbicella > Orbicella faveolata. The sequence continues at coordinate 5,133,280 of NW_028301569.1, forward strand.
AACAGTAATGTGACCATCTGTTTGTTTATTGTTTGTCTAGTCTATTTATTTGTAATTTATTCGGTCACCAGATATTGAAACAGTTTCCTTCGAGCCATGTCCTTGCTTGTGCCCCATCCAACAGTGCTGCAGACCTGGTGTTACAGAGAGTTATGGAGCACACAGTCATTCCAAAGTCACAGATGATGAGGCTGAATGCTTTTGGCAGGTCAGCGTTCTCTCTTCCAAAAGATATCAAGGTATACTATAAACATGACCATTGATTTGAACCGTCTTGAATTAATAACCATATGAAAATGGTTGTTTTGGCATTTTATCTTGTTCAGATTACAGTTGCTCATCTATCAAATTTCTTCACTGCAGGATGTTTGCTGCATCACATCTGGTGGGGACTTCTTTATGCCATCTAAAGAGGCCATTATGGAGAAGCGCCTTGTGGTTTCCACACTGATCACAGCAGGAAGGTTGCTATAAGTTTTGTCACCCAATTTGCAGTCTAACCTCATGAGTGTCTGTGTAATAGAGATATCCATACAAAGTAATTAACTTTTAATGGATTCAAACATTTCATAACATGCACTCTGATTGGTTGAAAAGTGGTGATATCATTGATTTCATTTTGTGGATCCCTCCCCGATGATGACATAGCCTGATGTTCATTAACAAAAAGTTTGAAACCCATTTATTTAATAAATAATACTTATTTATTAATGACTAATTATTGTCTCAAAAGTTTGGATCTTTTTAAGCAGTGCAAGTCATGTTTTACATTTAATGGCCAATTCCCATCTATGAGACATGCCTGCAGGGAATCATGGTTGTTGTATTCATCAAATTACAAATATCCAGTCTAAGATGGTGAATGCAACCACATGTACCATGATTCCCTGCAGGAACACCCCATAGAGGAGACTGGCTATTGGTTAGTCAGACTAATATTACCAGGTCTTTCAAATTCAGATCTATGATAAACTATCCTCACATATGTTTTCTTTTGCCTTTCCAGATTAGTATCGGGAGAGATTCCAGACCAGCACTTCACTCATGTGTTCATTGATGAAGCAGGCCACTCCCTGCAGCCTGAATGCCTCGTCCCCCTGGCAGGACTGTTCAGTACAGAGACTCCAGGAGGGGGCCAGCTGGTTTTGGCAGGGGATCCCCAACAGCTTGGTCCAATACTTCGATCACCAATAGCCATTAAGGTAAAAAAAAGGATTATAATTAAAACTTTGACATGCAATGTGAAGTAATATATCAAACACAGCAGGGGGTTTGATTACATTTCCGAACATCAAGAAGAAAATTGAAAAAGTGACATGCAGCAGAGTATTATTTTTCGTTGAACTTCACGAACTTTTTTATTTTTTCAAAGATTACTGAATGATGTTCATGTATGCTAAGTAATTTGAATTAAATTAATTTTGTTAATTCCAGTATGGTCTTGGTATGTCTCTCTTGGAATGGATGATGACAAAGGTGCCTTTCTATGGCCGAATACCACAAGATGAAGAGGATGAACTTGGTGATTATAACCCGCTGATTATTACAAAGTTACTGAAGAACTACAGGTCACATCCATCGATTTTGGAGGTAAAGTCTAGATCTGAAATCACAGTGCATGTACATTGTACATGTACATCTGAAAGTATGTAATAGCACAATGTATTACAACCTTGTTCATCGACAAATGAACTGTTGAATAGTGTGTAAGTTAAACCTAATCCTGCCTTTAATTATGATAATTGTTGCCTTGTTCCAGAAATATCCACTATTAAATAAATTTAATTGAATTTGTGATTTTTCCAGCTTCCCAATGAGATGTTCTATGATGATGAACTGGAAACTTGTGCGGACAGACTGAAAAGAGAATCACTGTGTAACTGGAGCCGACTTCCTTGCAAGGGATTCCCGATCATTTTTGAGGGGATCAAGGGCCGTGACATGCGTGAAGAGAAAAGTCCATCATTTTTCAACCCAGAGGAAGCAGCTGTGGTCACACAATATGTCAAGGACTTGAAGGATGCCCGAGGAATCAACGTGCTTCCTTCCCAGATTGGGATCATCTCGCCTTATAGAAAACAGGTACAGTTAAACTGAATATCTTAATGTTGTTAACATTAAATTCATGCTTTACTGTATGTGTTTTTTTAAGTATTAATTTTTCTATGATTAATACTGACCAACAAAGAGATCTAGCCTAATTAATGTACCCATAGTCTCCTATGCAGCAGCTATTAAGGTCGTCTCACAACACTCCTTTATTGAGGATGAGTGTCGCGTGACAACCCGAATCATTGCTGCATATGTTAGGAGATTTGTTTGCCATTGACCCACTGACCAACCTGCCAAACACCCAGCTGGGCATCGACATCAACCAACCAATGCATCAAATGACCAATAATAATGATAATGATAATGATAATGATAATGATAATGATAATGATAATGATAATGATAATGATAATGATAATGATAATGATAATGATAATGATAATGATAATGATAATGATAATGATAATGATAATGATAATGATAATGATAATGTAATGATAATGAATAATAATAATTTATAATAATAATAATAATAATGATAGAAGGGGGAGTGGATGGGGGTTAGAAATGCGTGGAGAAAGGTAGGAGAATCAACCTTTTCTGCCTCATATTTCTCCCTTCTCCTACTAGCAATTAAGTTGCTGTAATCATATCACTAGTCTAACTACGTTACTTAAGCAGTCTCTTTCTTTTCCAAGCAAGCAATAAAATGCATGAATGTGAAGCGAAAGCAAGACCATTCTGTTCTCATTTATTTCCCTAAATGTTTGCATAAGTTTAGCCATTTCAGTCTCATGGAGGATTACAGGAACAAGACCCGACTGCTCATAGTCTGTCATTTCAGTGACGTTAATTTTAGTCCAGCTTTGAAAAGTTTCTTGCTTTGTGATTAATTGTCTTGCTGTGGCACTCGTTTCAGGTTCAAAAGATAAGGACTCTTCTTGACAAGGCTAACATCTCAGATGTGAAGGTTGGTTCTGTTGAAGAATTTCAAGGACAAGAAAGACGAGTGATTATTATTTCCACTGTCAGGAGTAGTCAGGAGTATCTACAGATTGATGCACAGTTCAAACTGGGTTTCTTGAAAAACCCAAAGGTTTGTTAAAAGCAGCTGTTAAATATTGTAATGATTTGATTTACAGTTAAATAATATTTTTTGTAGTGCCTTCCTTTATAAAAATAAGACCCCTTTTGTAGTAGTATTGAAGTGCCTGCCATTGAAAGGGGTGACAATTGGAAAAATCCGACACTCTTCAAATATCAAGACCCTTGTTTAAGAATCAGAGACTGAGATTTAAACGACTTTAAGTTAGACACAAAAAGGAATGAAACTCAGAAAAAATAATGAGACCTTGTGATTCATTGTGAAGGCCTTTCGAGATTTCAAGACTGGGCAATAAACTGTAGGTAGCATTCATCACCCCTTTTGAATGTGTTCTTGTATATTTCAATAAATGATACCTATAAGGACTGTCATATAAGCACCCCTATTCCAAAAATTAGCACCCCTGTTCTGTTCCAATAACAGAACCATCAACATACACTCCAAAACTATCCATGATTTAGCTGCCTTGTAAACTTCTCCCATCATCGTTGCATTACAAAGAACTACTCCCCATTCCCCAAAGTTCCATATTTTTTTTAGTCCACTGTTTTCCTGATGTAAGGTAGCCTGTGTCACATTCCAGGGAGAGGCGGCTGTGACACAGGCTAGATGTAAGGGCAAGTATAATTCTTTCAAACAAAAGATCCCTCCTCCATTTTTTGCTTTCCAATATTCACATATGCATACTGTACAAATAAGAACCCTGCTATTTACAAGTTCCCCTTGAAGTGCTGCGCATGCACAGGCAGTAAATATTTTAGGTGCTAAATTAATTTAAAATGAAATTTTCCACAACCATAAGATATTAATAATTAAAAGCTTGGAGCACTAACATTAATTTTAGAAACATTTCTATCCAAATTCATTTTTCAGAGGTTTAATGTTGCTATCACAAGAGCCCAAGCTCTGCTGATCGTAGTGGGAAATCCTCATGTTCTTTGTAAGGACAGACACTGGAATAGGTAACTGGTCTCTTATTAAAGTAATAATAGGATTTTCATTAGCCTGTCTGAGTAAATAAACATTTATTTACCACTTTTCACTTACTTTAATGGGCAACAAATGGTGAATTTGATTCTTTGCAAGACATCTACAGAACAGATGACATATTTCACAAGCCTGAGACTATCTACACCTTGCTAAAGAAATCAAGACTTTTATTTGTGATGGTATTGATCACAAAAAAAAAAATAATAATAATAATAAGTAAATGAAGGACCACCCCTCCTGTACATAAGTACATAAATTATTTAACTTTTAAGCTCAATTCAGTTTTTTTTCTTTTTTTTTTTTTTTTTTCACAGATTCATTCAGTTCTGCATCGATTCAAAAGGCTACCGTGGGTGTGATTTCAAACCTACATTAGAAGATGACCAGGACCTCATAGCTCGCCTGAGACGTGTTCATCTGGATTCTAAAGAAGCATTAGATGCTGTGGAGTCTGTTGCAGATGATACTGTAACACAAGCAGAACAGCCAGCATGGCACAGACATGAAGAGTTTTAGATGGAAAATTTTAATGTGCTGTTACAGCTAAGCTATGAAATACCATTATGTATACTTATTAGATTGTTTTAGGACCTTTGCTTAGCACTAGAGAAAAAGAATGTTAACACCTCTTCTCTTAAAGTCAAATTTTGAAGTTATTGGTGGTTCTCTTTGTTAGGCCAGCCATACAAGGTGGTTCTAACTTTTCAGGTCCGTGGATGAAACCCTAGTGTGTGACCATTCAAATGAAAGCTATTGAGCAGTTCTTCCATGTGGTATTGTTTATTATGCTGCACAAGGTGGTTCTAACTTTTAGGTCTGTGGATGAAACCCTAATATGTGACCATTCAAATGAAAGTTATTGTTTTCATGTGGTACTGGTTATTACGCCCTTAGTGTGTGACCATTTTAAATGGAAGTTATTTAGCAGTACCTTCAAGCTAAGGACTCTTGTCACTAGTTTTAAATACAATGTTTTATGAAGAGTGCATTAGTCTTCTAGTACCAGATCCACAGTCAATTCTTTGTAAACACATCTTGTTCACTTTCAGTAGTATCTCTCAGAGCATGACCTAAGGGCTTGCAAATGCTTACTGTTGTAAAGTTGTCATGTCTCTCAATTGAACATTCCTGAGTGGCTAAGTCAAAGAGTCAACTGCATATATTTGGCCATTGCTGTATTTAAATAGACTGTTTTAATTACTGTAACAATTATTTTATGAAAATTATAATATCATAAATTATTTATTATAGATGTATAGTAGTTAGCTGGGATCAATTTTATTATAAACTTGTTGATCCCAGAATTAATTGTCCTGGCTGTCAAAGACATGTTCCAGAATACAATTTTTTGCATATATATTATAATGTATAGAGGATTTTTTGGTGGAAAAAAAGCACACTTTTATATTCTACTGTTAATTAGTTTTACCTTAGTTTTTAATTGTAAAGTGTACACTTGGGAACACAAATATGGGATATTATATTATTTGGCAAAAGGAACAATATCGTTGTGCAGGCTTGGAGATAATTTGGTGAACTTAACTTTTACATCATTTGCATATTGTAGAAAAGAGCTGTTTGTAGTATCAAGAATTTAACTCTTCTTTCTGGTCTCTATTTCTTTTATTAATGTTTTTGTTGTAGCCCAAAATGTCAGTCATCTCACCGTCATGAAAATGCAAGCCATCTCTCGCCTGAGAGTAATAAGTGCAGGAGACGACTGACACTTCATGTAATTTTTGTTGTAGCCTTGCTGATATGAACATATCAAATTGGCTTCCCCATAGGGAAATTCCCAGCTGGGTTGATCAGAGGGACTAGAAAGATTCTCTAAGGCAAAGTCCTCTTGTTAACATTTCCTGCACAGACTACCCCCCCCCCCTGAAATCACTGTCACAGTATTGCAAATTCCCCTTTCCCCATCCCTTGAATTTCTCTTTTGTGACATGTACACAGTGGTACTTAATTCACATTAATAAACTTTTTTTTCAATGCCTAATTTTAAGTAAATTATACATTTTCACTGTTAGAAATACCAGGGAATACTAATAATAGTGTAATGCTGTAATTAAGTACGCCTAGGACGTGAACTGCACATGCACAGTCTGAAAAGTCAAGTTTCATTCTTTGAATAAATAACTATCTTCTGTGTTTACATGTATATCAGGTTCTCCACGTTCCTGTGTACTTTCCCAATGAAGGCGGCGAACAAGTACTGTGGCACTGTCAATACTTACAACACCATTGTTAGGTGCTACTTGATCGATAATTTGATCAACGTCATCCAAGTTCCAAAACCCGACAACACATGACATGGTCTGGGCCTGCTCCATTTTGAACTCAACAGACTGAACCGATAATGACTGGGTAGCAAAGTAATCTGCAACAGTTTTCTTGCTCACACTACGAGGCAAATGATCAATTAACACCATCATGCTTCGATCACTCTCCTGGCTGTGTGTGTCACTGTCCATGGCTCTAATGTCAACTTCTTGTAGTTCTAACTTCTTTCCACAAACAACATGAGCACTTTGCAAAACATTCTCTACAGTGTGCTCATCCTGAAATTCTATCGTCGGCAAGCCTGGTCGGGTCCTGAACATCACTCCATGAATATTAACATGAGTGGATCGGTAATGATCACTTGTCAAATCCATGCATGAAATCTTACCAAACTGTTCAAAATAAAGCTGTAATACTTCCAATGTTATGTTCGCAGGTGTATCACGTAAAAGAATAGTTTTAGAAATATTGTTATTCAATATTGGCGTCACATACAGCTTTCCTCCAGTGGCAAGTTCTTGAACTGGTTTCCCTGTGGCCATATCTGCACTAAGTTCTGTTTTGAACACCACCATACATTGATAACTATGTTTATTATTTGAATCTCTTCCGTGAATTTTCTCGACCTCTCCAAATCTTAAAAAGTGCCCTACTAATTCGTCATCAGAAGTATCAGGTGACACATTATAAACACTAACTGTCCTTTTCACTCTTCTTGTAATCTCATTTTTGTCCTCTCGTCGTAAAGGCTGATCCACATTGATTTTCCAACCTGCAATTGAATGTAAACGTTTTGATAGCACTTCTTTAACACTTTCTGGAGTCTTAAATGTTACAAACCCATAGGTTTTAGAAGTAACTATCCTTGCCTCTTCCACTTCTCCAAAAGCTGAAAAATATTCCTTCAAGTCATTGTCAGTTGTACCATGGACTCCTGTTTTGAGCCCAGAGACAAAAAGTTTTCTTTCTTCTTTTTCCGTTGAATTACTATCCTTTACAACAGAAATTTCACCGGACTTTGTGACAGTTTTTAAGGCTAAAGACACTTTAACACCGTTCCCATCGATTACGTGAGTTGATGAAGACAAAATTTTCCCGACGACTCTTGAGTTCTTAAAAGTGACGAATCCATAACCTTTTGATCTACCAGTGAGATGATCTCGGATTATTTGAGTTCGAACCACCTGTCCGAAAGATTTAAAATAGCGTTCCAAACTCTTTTTCGATCTCTCTATATCGTGTTCCCCGTCTCTCAATCCAGCCACCATGATTTTCCTGCCTTGGTCTTCGGGACTTTTAGAAGCGTAAAACAAGCATCTAGAAAACAGTAACATACTCTTTCCAACTGGATCTAGATTGTATGTACTGAGTAGTCCACGTTTTCCAAACGGCATCCTTAGAAGTGATCTTTCTAATGACAAGGACATTGCTGCCGCCATATTGGATGTCCCGACTGCATCATGGATAGGATGGACTTGCACTTAGCGCCCTCGGGCATTTTGCTCAGCAATAAGGTAGTTCCCAGATCCTTACACAACCAGACGATTTACGCAGGCACAGTCATCTCATCAGGGCCGGATTGTTCGAAAGCCGGTTAACGCTAACCCAGGATAAGAAGTTAATCGAAGTATCCATTTTTTGCTCATGGATGTTATGTAACATCCGTGAGCTTAGGAAACAGTCGGATGGCGCTCACTCACTGACTCACTCCATTGTAACTAATTTATTCATTAAACCTGGATTAAACTATTTCCTCCTACCTCCCCTGCTAAGTATTGCTTTTGTCCGAGAGTGTTCGGTCGTCTTAAGTGAGGTTCTTTGACGAGGGGGGACTAGAAAGGCGTACATTTTTGCCTGATAAATTGAGAGCCTGGGTACGCGATTGTCGAACACCGGGAAAATTGAAGTCGGCCATTTTGGTTTCATCGTAGTTAGTAACTATGGCTTCATATGATTTTCTTTCGTAAATATGTTGTTTTTTGCCTATCGGCTTTTGCTCACACCTAGATGAAAGCTGGTAGAGGTATTTATGACCGTGGTCATGTATCGTTCACAACAGCACGGTCGGCGAGGTCAAAGAATTGATACAAGACACCCGGGAAGAGAAAGCCAGAATTAAGTGAGATCGTGATTAGCTTATTTTCTTGGCAAGAGAATTTGATGGTTTCCACTCGCTTTCTCTCGTTGTGTAGCCTAAGGTAAGCTTAAATTCTTGTTAGGCTTTAGTTTCATTGTTTCTTTATTGTTTTATTTTGTACGCACACATTGAAATTCTGCCTGTGTCGCTATTGCAAGCTCGAAATTTGTAAGCTTGTTTTAAAACGGGACGTAACGCACCGATCGAAATCGATCATCGGAAACCTAATCGATAAATCGATATTATTCGATTTTAATCGGTAATAATCAATCGATTAAGCAAATTATTCGATCAAAAACGATAATTACAGTAGTTTAAGCATCGGGTATCGATTTCTATCGATTTTGAGAAACTGTAAGGATGCCACGACAAAACACCGGCTAATAATATACTCAGGAAGCCAATTTGATCAAAACAATAGTGTCGAGAGTGTCAGTGATATCAAGGCATCAGGAATACTGTATACTGTCATGAATAGGGGACACTGACTTATTGCAGGTTTAGCTTGTTAACTGTCACTTCTTACCTTACATTGGTGACCTCAAGTGTGAAATGCTAGCTTAGGAAACACATTTCATAAGCAAGCATAAGCCATGATTCTCAGCAAAAATATAATTTTCATTATAAACGCATCCATTCATTACATTACGAAAATGTAGTCATTCATCCACCAGGCTAGAGTACCTTTATCAGTTTCATAGCCGAGGTTACTTATACTGCTATACTATGGGGTGGAGCAGTCAAAACAGTTTGCATCTGAATGAAAAGTACTGTACATATCGTGCACAAGCAAGGCACCATATGAAAAGGAGGGGATACTGAGGAGAGGGTCTACCTGCATCATTTAAATTTCTTTTTTTTTCTCTTCTTCTTCATACAGGTACCTTGATTGTATTGGGCTGCTTCAAAACTTGTTATTATTCTTTTATGCTTGTGTTTTGTCTGCTTTGTTGCACAGGCTCAGATGCATTATGCCAGATTATGCTGTTTCCAGCAGCGACCCCCCCCCCCCCCCCCCCCCAAACAGCCCTGGCCTGTATGTCCCTTGCTTTGCTCTACGCCACTGGTTGTTAAACCACACTGTGAGCTAGACGTAAAAAGTAACAGCCAATTTAAATAATCCTGTTGTACCGAACGTCTTAGGTTAGTTCGCAAACGTACATGTATATTCTTCGCGGATTGATGGTGTTATATTCTTTGTTCTGAAATCAACGTTAACGAACTGATCTGACTGACCGTTAGCAAAACAACTGGGAGGCGAAGCGACTGCAATTCTTTCAGCATTACACGTCAGGATTGATTGAAAGTTGCTTTTCCTCAGTCCCTGATATAATCGATCAAAAGCGATACTAATCAAACTTTAATTAACGAAATCGATCAAAATCGATAATCACAAAGAACCTGGCCATCAATTTTGATTGATTTCTGATATTAATCAATTATTATCATCGATGTTTATCGATTTTGATCGATTTTGATCGAGTATCGGAATTATTGATGTGTTACATCCTGTTTTAAATACTTAAGGGAAAAAGAATTTGAATTGCCGTATCTTTTAGTTTTGTTGTCATTCACACTACATTTCTTTTGTATTCCATGCAGTTTGACCAGAGTGAAAATTTCTTCATGGATGATATTCAAGGCAACCTACATGTACGATTGAGTGAATATACACTGCAATATTTTAGTGATGGATGAACAAATTAAGTCCAAAAGACTGTGTAGATCTATTGTTTTGCGAGAAAGACATGCTGTCCAATTGTGTCAAAGAGCCAGACGCATGGTGGCTGGTGATGTAGAGATTTTTTTTTTTTTTTTTTTTTTTTTGCTCCTAGGAGTAAGAGATTTAAACAAATTGACATCAAAACTTGAATTATGGAGAAAAGAATGCTTGATACTTGTCAACATAAGTATGTTCTGTAATCATTGCAAAAATCTATTAGCGGACATATCTGCAATCTTTTTTAATATTACTGCATTGCTAGTGAGACTAGCACAAAGAATTACCAAGATATATACACTGTAGGATTAAAATACCATGATTTTTGTTTCCAGGAGAGAAAATTATTGTTATTTTACTTGCACGCAGTACAATAATTTATGTAGTACCGTTATTGTATTGCACCAAGCTGGGGGACCTCTTCCTACAGTTGACTAAAGGTGCACTTTTTTTCAAGCTGTAGGTATTATAAGACTAAACAAGACAGGGATTTTAAGCAATTGATTATTTATCCCACAAATGAGATCTAGTGGGCCACATTAGGTTTGTGAAAGGGGTTTCAGGCTAGAAGCTACATGTATATGAAAAGAAAGCCTTTCCTGTTTAAAACAGTGTAAAATGGATAAGTTTTTGACCTTGGGCCAGAGCCTCCTTTTAAAAAACTTTGTTACTTCCCTTCTTCCTCTCCATGGACATAGTTCTATAGAAAAAAAAACCCCTTATAAATTGTAAATAGAAACATTCCCTTCACATCAGGTTCATGATTGAAACAAAACTGTCTGAAATCATTCCTATAATATTGAAGGAAATACTTATTTTTTCTATAGATTTCCTGTTTACCCACAAGCTACAATCAAATTGTTTATGTTTGACTTAGCTTATGGTAAGCAAGATTTTGCCAATATACATGTCTCACTTAAGTGAAACTGGGCAAAGTTCTCTTAGCAGTCCTGGCATTCTCAAGTTGATTGTCTAAAATAAATTTCAAAATCATGTATTGTAATTTTTGCATAATAGTAATCATTGTTATACAGCTGTTTCATAATGTTAACTGAACAAGGGCCATAACCAATTTACCTTGACCCAAAATGTACTGCTGACTCATATACATAATTATATTGTCAATTTTGGACTGACTGGTAAATATGGTGAACTCATTTAATGATTTCATTTTGAAACAGACTGTTGTTATTCTTTGACACTATGTCGTGTACAAGTTAATATGATAACAATGTTCCAATTCCAATCAAAATTAATTATTATCCATTTTAACATTTATGAGCTGTCTGTGTAAACAACCTGTTATTTGATTTTTTGTATTTCTTGTCTATTTCGAGCAGTCTGGCCTCAAGCCTTTGCTGGGAACATTTTATTGTGTTCTTGAGCAAGACACAACTCTCACAGTGCCTCTTTCCACTCAGGTGTATAAATAAGTACTGGCAAATTTGATATTGCTACAGAAACCGGGATAAATGCCGATCTGATCGGCCACTTGGTTCATATGCAGACTTTACTTCCACTTCGGAGTTGCTGTTTGCCTCTTTTTTAGCCTGGATGGTAGTACAAAACATTTCACATGAAAATGACTTGATTTTCAAGAGAATGAACGCAAAGGTGACGTGCATTTTCATACAAACAGTTTTGCACAAAGACTCGTTTTGCCACAGAGGCAGAAGTCCACTGTTCATCCACGATCAGGGAGCCTTTGATCTTATATAAAAATGTTTTTCATTGCTCATGTTTTGTGTAGTTTGAAAGTTTTCAAACTCAAACCTGAATGACAAGCAACATAAATAGAAAACAGCACCTAAAAGTCACAAAACTGAAATTAAAATTCTCGCTAATCCTGGGTTAGCTTAATCGGGCTTTAAACAACCCGGCCCAGGAGACCAATTTGGGTGTGGTCAGCTCGAGTTTTATTTGAGCCCTAAAAGAAACTACTTAAAACGGAATAGGCTCAATGACAGCCACTGTTCAGGAAAGTAGCCTGCACTAGGAACCTAAAAACAGGAATAAGAGGCTTCCTTATTATCATTATTTCTTTAAGTGCACCTTAATAAAAAGATACTTAGACAGCTAAAAACAGTGGTGTTTCATCATGAACACCCTAGGCGAGACCAAACTCCTCAATTTTACACCCCTGAGTGAGACAACAAGCAGTCCTGACCTTTTCAAATGGGAGTCCCCCCCCCTCCCCCCCCCCCCCCTGGGATGAGGGGTTGTTACCGATTTATGGATTTCTGACTGGGCGGGATTTAGCTGACCCAGACTCATTAGAAGACGAATTTCCAGTGGTGATTCAAATGTATTTGCCATTCTCTTTCCAATAATTTAGCAGCCTCTTTCCAATGATAAAACACATGGTGTTAGGTTGCGATACTGTTGCTACACTATCTTTTATTAGTAATTATTTTATGTACTGTATGATAAATAATTTATAATTCTCATTTTGTATGTTTCAAAAGAAATAAGTGCCCCATTTCAGATGATCGCCCCCTCCCCCCCCCCCCCCTGTCTCTTTCTCTCTCTAATAAGCACCCTTCCTAGAATTAAGCTATCAAAAGTAAATTCAGGACAATACTGACTTTTTTTTTATCATTTGTCTTGAGTCACAAGGTCTCATTTTTGTGTGTTTCATTCCATCTCAGAGTCTAACATTGTATGAAGTCACAGTCCTGGATTTTGAAACAAAAGTCCCAATGTCCAGCAATCTTGGATTTTACTATTCGTGATTCCCAAATTACATGTAGTACCCAGCATTCAATCAAATCATTCTGGTAAAATAGTTGGGTCTGCAGAACTTCAGTACAATACACAACCAAGCTTTATCCTCCAAGAAGAAAGCTAGAAAATCCTTAACAAGAACACTGCCAGAAACAAGGGATACGACTACTTCCCCCCAACCCCTTCCAGAAGAGTCCTATACCATCATAAAATAAACTAACAGGTGAATGGATGCAAATGATGGCAAGGAGGGCAGTAAAGATTAGTGGTACCCCACCCCAGTCCTAATAGCATGAAGCAAGTTGGGGTATTTCTACCCCACCCCCAGTTAAAATGCTAGTTCGCCCAATGGGTAAACTTTGCCCAAGAGCACAATACAACCCAGCTCTTACCCAGCCAAAATACAAGCCCAGATCACTTGGCCCAAGTCCAATGCACTAAACAATGGGCCACTGTATTTTGCATTCATGAACTGGATGGCAAGAGGCACAGTAAGAATGAAGTGTCTTCAGCCCAAGTAAACAACAGAGGGACAAGGGGACAGTTACGCATTAACTATTCTGACTGATACACAAAAATCCCATGCTTACGAGTCTAGAAATTGTATAATTCTATAAAATATCCATACCTCCACCACAGCAGGGATTTTTTTCCAAGACCCCCCCCCCCCCCCCCCAACCCTCTGGAAATTCTAATGAAGCTTGATACATTTCTTGAAATGTTTTGGTCTTAGAGAACCCTCACCCCCCAGGAAATCCCAATCCCTTCTGTGGGGGAGTATGGATATTTTCTGGAACTGCACAATAATTATATGAGTCACTTCTCTCCAAAGTGCCTTATTTATTTTCATCTTCATTGTAACATAATATAATAAAGGCAGGTAATTTTCATGCATTATGGCAATGCAAGTCTAATACCTGAAGGTCTCAACAAAAATCATTTGTGTAAAGACCAGTAAAAAAATTATTACATTGGTACTTCTCACACATAGCTAAAAATATGGACTAACTTATTAATTGTACTCGGAAACTACAAGACTCATTCTTTACATTGAGAACTATTTTCTGTGTTTACATGTAAATCATGTTCTACCTCTTCCTGTGTACTTTCCCAATGAAGACGACGAACAAGCACTGTAGCGCCATCAATATTTATAATGCTGCCGTTTGGTGGCACTTGATCAATAACTTGATCAATGTCATCTAAGTTCCACAAGCCGACAACACATGACATGGTCTGGGCTTGTTCCATTTTGAATTCTATGGACTGGACTGGTAAGGACAGGGAAGTAAAATAATCCACAACAGTTTTCTTACTCACATTACGAGGTAAATGATCAATTAGCACCATCATACTTCGATCGCTTTCCTTACTGTATGCACCACTGTTCATGGCTCTTCCATCAACCTTCCTTATTTCTACTTCCTTGCCGCAAATAACATGGATGTGCTGCAACACCTTCTCCATGGTGCATTCATCCTGAAATTCTATCGTCGGCAAGTCTGGTCGGGTCCTGAACATCACTCCGTGTATATTAACATGAGTGGGTCGGTGATGATCACTTGTTAAATCCATACGTGTAATCTGTCCAAACTGTTCAAAATAGAGTTGTAATGCTTCCAATGTAATGTCTGAAGATGTACCACGCAACAGAATAGTTTTAGAAGCACTTTTCCACGAAATTGGCTTCACATAGATTGTTCCCCCAGTGGCAATTTCATGCACTTGTTGCTCCATGGCCATTTTGGCAGCACTTTCTGTCTTAAACACCACCATGCATTGACTGCTATGTTTGTCTGAATCTCTGCCTAGAACTTTTTCAACCTCTCCAAAAGCTAACAAGTGGCTTACTAATTCCTCATCAGAAGTTGCAGATGATACATTGTAAACATTAACAGCCCTTTTTGCCTTTCTTGTAATCTCAGTTTTCTCATCTCCACGAAAGGGCAGTTCTACGTTGATTTTCCAACCAGCGATCGAATGCAAACCCTTTGACAACACCTCCGTAACACTTTCTGGAGTCTTAAATGTTACAAAACCATAGCTCTTAGAAGCAACTATCTTCACCTCTTCCACTTCTCCAAAAGCAGAAAAATATTCCTTCAAGTCATTGTCAGTTGTACAGTGGACTCCTGTTTTCAGCCCAGACACAAAAATCTTTCTTTCCTCTTTTTCCCCCGAGTAAACATGCTTTACACCCGAAATGTCACCAGATCTTGAGACAGTTTTAACGGCTAAAGACACTCTAACACCCTTCCCGTCGATCACGTGATTTGCGGCAGACAAAATTTTGTCGACAACATTTGAGCTCTTAAACGTAACGAATCCATAACCTCTCGATCTGCCAGTGAGTTGGTCTCGAACAAGTTTAACTCGCTCAATGTGTCCGAAAGATTTAAAATAACGTTCTAATATCTCTCTGTCTGTCTCATGTTTGCCTTCTCTCAATCCAGCCACCATTATTTTCCGGCCTTGATCTTCGGGGTAAAGATTTCTAGAAGCGTAACACAAACGTCTGGAAAAAAGCAACTGACTATTTCCAACTAGACTTAAAGTGTGAGTAAACGGTAGCCCAGGGTTCCCCAAAGAAATCTTGAAAAATGAACATTGCAATCTCTTCGCAAAAGACATTGAAGCCGCCATGTTGAATTCCCTGCTAGCATCATGGGAAGGACGATGTTGAACCCAGCGCCCTCTGTCGTTTTGGTCAGCACCAAGCTCGTACCCAGATTCCTCGATGACTGGGCCAGACACAAGCTAATTAAGGTGGTATGGTACCCTAAAATATGGCGATGTTCATGAAAAATTCAATTTCTTGGAAATACAAGACTTAAGACCCTTGAGGACTTGTCAAAAACATTTTGAAACGATCTTGCCGAATTTCCTTCCAGATGAGTGTGAAATTTAAGGAAAGTACACAGTGGTATAAGTTTTTTCACGTGAACGTGACCAAAAATATAGATTATTTTTAACTTATATGAACGAAACTATTTAGAAAAAACTTTTAAGACATGCACAACTCGATTGGTATAATTATTTGTGAAAAGCTGTGCCATCACAGGCTCATTCATTTCCCTTATGACAAGGAATATTTCCCACAACTGCGGTAACTTTTTACAAAATAGAACAACCATTGCACCCCCTCCCCCGAGATCCAATCTGCACCCCCCCCCCCCACTATTTGTGACTCATTAAATGCTTAATACTTCGTGTAAAAAACTTAAAGTGCATTTTTCTCAAAAGTTTACTTTTGCACCGACTGACTTCGCGCCAACATTTCTACTTTGCAAGGTTTTTTAAGTAGAATTTCTGAAACTTGGACTCATCAAAGACCAATAGTGTCATGATGATATAAACCAAAAAAATCGTAACATTTTAAGGTCTGCCACGTGACATGAGATGATTTTGTCCACTGGGGGTGGTAAAAAATAAGGTTATTTCCAAATAAAGCTGTAAAAAGCACTGAAAATAAGAGTTAACTGTCAAAACTTAGGTTCATATCACAGAACAAAACAGAAACTTACATGATATGCTTATTTGACAGTCAATTCTTGTTTTGTAAAAGAGCAGGAAGTGTTGGCGTCAATACTATAAAACACTACTTCAAAAGGCTGTGGCTGGTTTCCATAGCAACCATTTTGAGTAAAACTCTAGAAATTTAATTTCTCTTCTTGAGTGCAATAGCACACAATTGATCTTTCTTCACCATATTTAAACAAACTTTTTGGTCCATATTGAGGGTACCATACCACCTTAAGCACAAATAACCAGCCGATTTCTCCGTTGACTTTTTCATTTGCATTACACTGTGTCAAACTGACGGTATTCATCAGATTGTCATTTTGTTTTCGCCACCTATTGTAATTTAATTGATTGCTTAAAGAAGGCTTACAAAAGGGGGGGGGGGGGGACTCAGGTACCCCAGGACCTCCCTAGCTACACCCCTGTTCTCTGAATGGGTACTACTCCCTCGCAGGTTAAGATGGAGTAAAATATGAGAGGGTGGGAGAGACATTTAAGATTACACGCTAGTTTAGTGGCCCATTAAGGCAGAGCATGAAGCATCTTGGATTATTTCTACTCCCGGGCAAGCCTCCAAATGTCTTGCCTAAGAGCGCAACACTGTGCTCTTATCCCAGCAAGGACACAAGCCCAGATCACTCACTTGGTGGAAGTACAATGCACTAGTTAGACAATGGGTAGTACATTGAATATTTACCAGACTCCCATGACGTGAATGGGGAGAGACAATAGAGAACAAAGGGTTTCACCTAAGAACACAGTTACACAGGGATAAAGACCCGGCTACAATAAATTAAAGATCTCTGATCTCTTGCTTACAGCAAGTTCAAAGAAGTTTTACCGCATTATCCTAGGACAACACTGTAGCTGGAGTGATATTAAACTAAATTGGTTACCTCCATGTGAAAGGACGGAATACTATTGAGCTTGCTGAAATTGGGACCGTCATAAGGCATTGTTTAACTATTAGAGCTTTCTGAACCATTTTCAACTACATTTTCACACTTTATGTTATTACTAATATCTGCAACTGTTGGTCGCGCTGACACTTTCTGTTCCTGACAAATCAGACACTTGTTTTACTCAATGGATGCTCAATCATTCAACACTCTGCCAGACATTGTTAGACATTTGAAAAATGATTCTCCACTTGCAATGTCACATGGAAGTTTTTATTTCAGTAAATAAAAGTGCAAGATGTTTAAATTCTCATTGATAACCCTAATTCTCACCGCAATACTTTAAGTAAGTCATTCACTGTCATAATATTTAAGCTTACTTTCCAGTAGCATATGCTATTTAGGTCTTAAAAAGCCACCAAGTGGATGTTGTAGTTAATTTTTGATCGCAGGTTTTTATTTTATTTTTTTTTTCCTAGCTAGTTAACTTATTTTTCAATTTATCCTTGGAAAATAACTATTCTTCATCAGGGATAAATTGAAAAAAGAAAAAAAAAACGTAACTAACTAGAAGAAAATAAATGACATATAGCTGAAATCTAGAATTAACTGAGATAACAAATTAACACCACGAACAAGTTGTGGAATAAACCATTATTAGAAAATAGCCAAGAGAAAATACACGTGCTGATTGGTTTAAAATCATGTTTCTATAACTCAAACTAGCACGAGCTGTTAACGTAATGATGGCACAAACAAAGAAAAGTTACATTTTCATGGTCAAAGTAAACAAGTTGTTTTCTAAAAGAAATAGAATACATGTTTTCAATGTCTCTTATGAGTTTTAGAAACACTCATGGAAGTTTGGGAGAACTTGAAAAAGCTGTGCAAATACTCCCTTGTTGGCTTGTGTTCCCACACCATTTTCACTTGTGTTTCTGTAACTTGATAGTAACACAGAACATGTTTTCTATTTCTTAATTATTGTCTAGAATAATTATATGACTCACTTACATTGTACTACTTAAGTTCTTGTTTTCATAAATAAGCCAAGCACTTTGCATCAATTATGCACAAATATAATGTCTTAAGGTCTCAACTTTGATTGCATGTGGAACTATAATAGTATATAGACAAAATTACATGGCTGTGCGGAGATAAAAAATTTCTCTTCAAGTGTTGAAAAATATTTCACTTGTTTGCTGCGCTCACTCGTGAAAGAATTTTCGATAAATTTTGTATCTCCAAGCAACCATGTAACATTCTATTTATTATATCAACACCAATGAAATAACAAACGTTTCAACTTTTGCTGCAAAAGTATGTTACCATAGCAACACGATCTTTTTTCAAGTGAAGATATATGTTATTTTCTCGTGAGAAGATATCATGTTTTTGAACAAAAGCTCGCCTGGTATTTCATTGGTGTTTATATAACAAAATTATTTCTCACACAGAGGTAACAAATATGGGCATCTAAACATGAGTGATGTGTACAAACCTCTGAAGAGCACTCATGTCGATACCTTTCTTTTAGCAAACGAGACAATGTTATGCTGTGATTAAAACAACATAATTGAACATTGTCAAATTGAAACAGATGGAATATATGAAATCAAAAATCTTCGGGTCTCAACCCTCCCAGGATTGAGGGTGAATGCCTCCACTCAAAATACATGTTAGTAATAATTATTCAAACTATTGAACTCATCTGAAAAACAAATCAAGTTTGTACAAGCTTCACCACTGATTTGTGAAGATTAACTTTCACCAAGATTCACTCCTTCCTCTTGTGCTTTGACCCAGTGAAACCGACGCAGTGAGATTGGATTTCCACCAATGACATGCCCCTTTGAACCAGCAATGTCCACTAATCTGTTCACATCACGCAAGTTCCACAAGTTAGCGATACAAACTGTCGGCAAGAGAAATCTCACCGACTTGACTCTGCAAGACTGTCCCAATAGATAATCTTTCACAGCTAGTTCATCAAGATTTTCTGGTAATTTGGTCATCAATACTCTAAGACTCAGAAAGTCAGATGGCTGACCAGCAAATGAGCGGTTTGCTTTCTGTACTCTCAGCTTGCACCCATTTACTTCATGAATTGTCCTGTTCAAGGCATTTTCTAGTGCCTCTTCATTGCTAAAAGCCACAGAAACGCCTGTCAATGTTGATGCTACCTTTTCAGAATGATAATTTGTGAACCCTAGGTACTCAATAGATCCGAACCCTTCAAAATAGTTTCGTAACATTTCCAATGTCACATCCTCAGGAACATCACTCACATGTAGTTTTGGCAAATGGGGTCGGCCTGAAAATTTATCATCTACAACTTTCACAACAACAGCCTGATCCTGGGAAGATATCTGATGAAATGTATCATTTAAAGATCCAATTCCACCATCAATAGATTCAAAGGCAACTAGGCAGGAATCTCTTGTGTCACCAGATCGATGTTTGTTGATAAACAGGACTTCTGCTACTTTCCCGAATTTCGAAAAATAATCCTGAATTTCTTTCTCTGATGTTTCTCCAGTGATATTGGACACCCAGATTTTATTTTCCTCTTCTTGACTACTCCGACGATTCTTGTGGCTTGCCAACGACATTTTCACATAAATATCTGTATCGCCAACCTTGTGGTCTCCATCTTTCAAGACCTGCTC
The DNA here is from genome assembly GCF_042242905.1 of Orbicella faveolata. NCBI lineage: Eukaryota > Metazoa > Cnidaria > Anthozoa > Scleractinia > Merulinidae > Orbicella > Orbicella faveolata. The sequence goes on from NW_028301569.1 coordinate 5,153,381, forward strand.
TGCAACAAGGACCTCCTTAAATGTAATATAACCGTAACCTTTAGAATCCATGATGAGTATCTCTTCGATTTCTCCATAGCAAGAAAAATACTCTTCCAAGCTTTCTTTGTTGATAGAATGTTTAAACCTTGAGGGAGTCATGAATACAACTTTCCTTCCTTCTTTTTCGGCAATTTTCATATTCCTTGGATCTTGCTTGGCTTTCACTTCATCCATTGCTCTCTCAAGCCGCAGCAGTTTTTGGTTTTTATCAGAATATGCTAAGATTACCAGAACCATGACATCATTGATTCTATGGTGCGGCACACACATGACACGCTCAACACTATCTGCACTCTCAAAAATTATGTCAATAAGATCCTTGGTTTCATGAATACTTTCTATCTTTCCAAATGCTGAGAAATAATCACGCACACTTTTTAAGGACATTTCTCCTCCAGATCCTCTACGTCGTGAGACTAAAATCTTTCTTTTCTCATCTGCGGGGCTTTTGGTCCATGAAGATGATGCTTGGGCAAATTGTGTTTGCACAGATGCTGACAATGCAGATTTCACTTGTGTGGATGCTGCCTGTGCAGATATTGGTTGTGGAGATGCTGCCTGTACAGTTGCCATCTGTGTGGATGCCATCTGTGTGGATGCCATCGGTGTGGATGCCATCGGTGTGGATGCCATCGGTGTGGATGCCGCCTGTGTAGATGCGGCTTGCATAGACTCTGCTTGTGGAGATGCTGTTTGTATAGCTGCCTCCTTTGCAGGTGTTGTCTCTGCAGACATCCATGCAGCTAACGCCTGTGCTGATACTGACCGAGCAGACGCAGACTGTGCCAATGGCATTCTTTCAGATGATGTTTCCACCGATGCTGCCCCAGAGGAATCTGACTGGGTGGATGCCGTCTGTGCAGATGCTGGAAACACCAAAACTTGCCTGCCATTCAACGTATGTTGTTTGGAGGCTACGGCTTGCTTGAGGGAAGCTGTACTGGCAAATGAAACAAACCCATATCCTTTACCACCATCAAGATCCTTCTTCTTGGGTTGTACCCAACTCACATCTTCAATCTCTCCATATGCTGAGAAGTATTCAAGCAGATCTACCTCGCGTAGTTGTGGTACTAGCTCTCCTTTTCTCCTTCTTAACACAACCATGATTCTTCGATCTTTGTCCTCGTGATCGGCTTGCTTTCTAGCAGAGACACTCGTTGATAAATGTCGTAGCGGATTCCATCTTCTTCCACCATGAGGTCTCCATTTACATAAACTTAACTTGTAGAGCCATCTTGTTTCAAATGTAACAGAGGGTTTCAAAAGATAAGTCCGTAAAACACATGATCGCACTCGGCCACCAAACAACATCGACACGGCCGCCATATTGCACACATTTAGTTTCCAGGCAAAACCGCGTGTGATACCACTTTCGTACCCAGAGCTCCGCCTCAGCCGTAGCAATGGAACCAGCAGGAGTTCGTTTCTCGAAAGCCCCGGAAACGCCATTATCTAAAAACAGAGAGGTGTATATGCCTGAAACTTGTTGTATGAAGAAATCCTCTCTTCGTATTTAGAATATGTGAATGAAACAGCTCTGTAATCATAAGGTTTGAGATTTTGCTACGGCTTTTCTGGGACCCGTTTCTCGAAAGCCCAGGAAACTTTTCGGGCCCGTAAAGCGATTTTTAGTTCATCTGTATCTAAAAATAGAGAAGTGTATACGCCTGAAACTGAGATGCAAAGCGTTGAAGCACTAGTGGACTGGTCCACCGTGGAGAATTCAGGGCCCCGAGTAAGGGGAAGGTGCTTGGGCGGTTGCTATTTCTTGTGTTTTAGTCTCAGCGCCTCTCCTTCCCGCCTAATAAGGGATCTAGGGATCGCTCAGTGTTGTTTAGGGCGTTTGAGAGTTAGGGATATCTAGCTATTTTTTCGTATACCCCTAAAGGTTTGAGTTATAGGGTTTCAACTGTAAATATCAGCCGGATTGACGTCAATCCAGCAAATAGATTAGATTTCCCTCCCTAGTCCCCTCGAGCAAGTATTTCACTATTTTTCGTCCCCAGGGCCACCGGTCCCTTTCATCCAGCGGAACCTTGGAACAAGCTAAGAGGTGGCTCTGGAGATGCATGATTTGATTGGCTACATTTTTCTCTGCTTTCCAATCGTCCTCGTTCATAGACCGCCTTTTGCTCTTAACCTGCGACGTGGGGCCTTGGCACGAGGAAATTAGTGGTTCTGGGAACACATGACTTGATTAACTAGATCTGTAGCTACTGTAGTCACACAGTTTTGAGGAAAGATCAACCAGTGAATTAGACTGTTCAGCCCTTTGTTTCCTCGTATTTTTGTTCGATGGTTGAATGCGCAGACAGAATCGCTAAAGAACTGGGTCCCAGCGCAAACCGGGAGACTTGACGAGGTAAGGGGTGGCGTTTTACTGTCTCATAATTTAAACATTTCCCCTGTTTCTATAGATTTGAAGAAAACAGAATTTTTCGACAATGTGAACAGCTGTGAACACATGCACACAAGACGCAGACGAACATTTTCACAGCTTTTTTTTTTTTTTTTTGATTTCTCCTAAACATTCATATATAGTCACGCAACGCTTTCTCCCCACGGAGAGGCGCTGTCTGAAGACCCTAATAACGGCTGCGAAGGAGACTAAAACATTCACGTCGATACCTCAGCACATGCCAAGATTTTCCCAATACCAGAGCTAAAGGACACTTAACGATAAAGATTAGCGAAAAAACTGAGCAACGACGTTTCGGTGTCATCCTGGCACCATTTTCAAGTTAAAAAATATTTGTGCGAAAAGTAAATTAATTTATACCAATGGTAGAGGTGCGAAATTGAATAAATTAAGATTAAGATAGCTGTTCAATGTTCATGTTCATTCCAATGAGGTGTCAAACACTGGTAATGAGTTCAGTGTCTGTTCAAAGCCTAAACAAATACTTTTGCGCGAATGGAGTCTGACTGTGTGTTAAGGCTCGGTTTCTTCTTGCGAATCCACAACATTTCGTGGATCAAGCAATCGAACTTTCCCTGACATTTCTTTAGGATCTTAAAGTTGTTAGTCAGGTCACCAACTGTATCAACTCGGTGTTCATTTTGAAGGTGTTTTCCGATGGCGGTAAATCGGTGTTCCTAAATGCGCTTGTAAAGATGACGGCTAGTGTAACCGACGTATTCTGCATCACACAGATCACATATATAGTTATAAACAACGCACTGTTGATTGATCAAAGGTGGTTTTGGCTCTTGTACTTTGAGATCATCGCCAATTTTACGGCTTCTGAACACCGGCTGTAGTTTGTGATCAAGTTTATTACTCAAGTCCGAGAGATGTTTCTTTACTATGTCCGCTGATTTCTGGTCTTTAAAAGGAAGGACAATGCGGTAGATATTCTCTGTTGGAGGCGTCGATCTTGTGTCTGGTGACATCACTGAATTAACGAAACGGGTGATTGTGGAGTTCACAAGAGAATCTGAGTACTTGAGGTTAGAAAAGATCAGTTTAAGGCGTTCGCATTCTGTTGAGAATAGTTCCCATGTTGAGGACAAGCGGTAAGCACGGTTTAACATGGTTTTAACTAAAGATCTTTTATAGCGGTTGTCGACATGACTTTGGTGGTGTAAGAGGAGACCAGTGTTTGTGGGTTTACGGTAAACACTTGTTACCAGCTTGCAGCCCTTCTTGCATATTTCAATGCCGACAAATGGTAGCTTACCGTTAGATGCGATCTCCATGGTGAAGGATATGGATGGATGACAGTTGTTCAAAGTCTTCAGAAAGGCTTCTGCGGTTGGTATGTCTTTCATTGTGGCTAGTGTATCATCCACGTAGCGTCTGTAGAAGTCTGGCAACTTGTTCTCGTTTTGTAGCTTTTCCTCGATAGAACAAAGAAAAGTATTGGCCATTAGGGGACCCAAGCATACCAACCGCAGAAGCCTTTCTGAAGACTTTGAACAACTGTCATCCATCCATATCCTTCACCATGGAGATCGCATCTAACGGTAAGCTACCATTTGTCGGCATTGAAATATGCAAGAAGGGCTGCAAGCTGGTAACAAGTGTTTACCGTAAACCCACAAACACTGGTCTCCTCTTACACCACCAAAGTCATGTCGACAACCGCTATAAAAGATCTTTAGTTAAAACCATGTTAAACCGTGCTTACCGCTTGTCCTCAACATGGGAACTATTCTCAACAGAATGCGAACGCCTTAAACTGATCTTTTCTAACCTCAAGTACTCAGATTCTCTTGTGAACTCCACAATCACCCGTTTCGTTAATTCAGTGATGTCACCAGACACAAGATCGACGCCTCCAACAGAGAATATCTACCGCATTGTCCTTCCTTTTAAAGACCAGAAATCAGCGGACATAGTAAAGAAACATCTCTCGGACTTGAGTAATAAACTTGATCACAAACTACAGCCGGTGTTCAGAAGCCGTAAAATTGGCGATGATCTCAAAGTACAAGAGCCAAAACCACCTTTGATCAATCAACAGTGCGTTGTTTATAACTATATATGTGATCTGTGTGATGCAGAATACGTCGGTTACACTAGCCGTCATCTTTACAAGCGCATTTAGGAACACCGATTTACCGCCATCGGAAAACACCTTCAAAATGAACACCGAGTTGATACAGTTGGTGACCTGACTAACAACTTTAAGATCCTAAAGAAATGTCAGGGAAAGTTCGATTGCTTGATCCACGAAATGTTGTGGATTCGCAAGAAGAAACCGAGCCTTAACACACAGTCAGACTCCATTCGCGCAAAAGTATTTGTTTAGGCTTTGAACAGACACTGAACTCATTACCAGTGTTTGACACCTCATTGGAATGAACATGAACATTGAACAGCTATCTTAATCTTAATTTATTCAATTTCGCACCTCTACCATTGGTATAAATTAATTTACTTTTCGCACAAATATTTTTTAACTTGAAAATGGTGCCAGGATGACACCGAAACGTCGTTGCTCAGTTTTTTCGCTAATCTTTATCGTTAACTGTATTTCCAAATTTAATCTTATAAAGGACACTTGCGTAAAAAAAAAATCCTTACAGATACACGTGGCTTTTTTCAGACTTCCACTCTAGTCAGGTAATGAATTACTTGTGTCGAAAACGCAAGAAAAAAAGTGAGGGTTAATGACGTCGTTTCAGAGATAAGGCGTGTGGAAAAATCATCTGATTTGGGAGAATTAGTATCTAAGCCTGGTCTTTAGGGTTTTGACTTAAAAATATTGAAGATGATTCCATGGAAGCAAACTATATCTCAGTCGTGTTTTATATACACAAGTCGGTTAATTGTTGCGCAAATTTACTGAAATAATTCCAAACGTTACTGTCCTTGTGATGATGCATACTCAAACATTGTCGTGCAGCTTAACAAAGAGCTCAAAAGAGCGAAAAATGAGGTTGTGTGGAGTAGAAAATTTCAAATTAACAGACAGATTCCATGATGCCGTTCGTCTGTTCAGTAATAGATCACAAATGACATCAACATGTGGTAAGAAAACAAAGTGGCACACGAGGTAATAGCCCAATGTGTAACTGATGTTTTTATCTCATTTTGACGTTTTCTGTGATCCGTTCCTGATCAAACAGACGCACGGCAACATGGAATCTACTTGTATTATATAATAAAGAAACAGAAAAGGAATGTTAATGGCGTCAGCTATGCGTCTATTCTCTAATAGATCATATATAAATGCAAGAATAATTAGACTTGTCATAAAACTCACAATACGTAGATTTTATTAATGGCGTATTATTTTGTGGATTTAAACTAACGAGGCGCGAAATTGACTTTAATAACACTTCCAGTCCCGTTTGCATTTCTGTTCAAATTTGAAAGCACCCTCTCCAACGGTGAAACTCTCCTGAGTTGGACTGGCGAAGGTGACACGCCTTGATGGTCTCTTCCATTACCAATATGCCACTGAATTTGATGTAGTTCGTTAACAGTCAGACCTGAAATGAAAGTATACACAGATGCTGATAATATCATCGACTATAGGCCCTTTCAAGTCTGGGGTCAGGTGACAAACATTTTGACCATTTTTTTCGTTTTATCGGTTATAACTTAAAAAATGCCAGAAATACGACAGTTTATATTTTCGAAAAATTTAGAGGATATCTATGGAAAATACGTTTTGCTCTCAAGCATGCCACTTTAACTGAAAGAAACAAGTATATATCAACTAAACACAACAAACAGACAACGCTTCGGTGAGAGTTTTTTTCCTTTTTGTTTTTTCGTGTAGTTTTCCTGGAAATTAATCACTGACTCTGTGGGTAGCTCAACAAGACCTTTCTAGCTTGAGCTTTTTGTTTTCTCGTTATGTAAATGTAAAAACTATGTAAATCTTCTTTATAGTGGCCATGCACTTAGCTATACAAGCACTAAGCTTAGCTAGTTTACAGGCATGTCACTGAAACAAAGGAAACAAACATTTCACATGAACGTAATATAGTTAAAAATCCCAACTGGCAGGAGGCAGACCAGTTGGCTATTTACAAAGCGTGACCGAGGATTTGAACCAGGGACTACCGAGAAACATATCCCTCTAGTGGCCGGGTGGAGGCCTTGAACCCGGGACCCCCGGATTATAACACCAGCGCCCTAAACCACTCGGCCACGCTGCCTCTATTATATTCTTATATCACGTGCTATTCTCAAGAGAATTTTTCTTTGATCCAATTAAAAACTGTTCATTCATATACACCCAACTATTTGAAAATCTGAAAGCAGGAATTCTCAAGTATCATCACTTGGTCTGATGAAAAATGGAGTAACAAACTATCCAAGCTAAAAAAAAGGTTTGTTGAAGCTAAGGAACATGAAGGATGAATCAGAGATCTAAAATGATTAAAATAAAGGCTAAAGAAAGATAATAATTTATTTATTTATTTATTTTTTTATCATAAATAAAACTTTCGCCGATTATTTCATAAGTCGCAAACTTTCTCTGTTTAATAGAAATTACACCTTTCTGAGGCTTAGTTTTAAGTGCTGGAAACCTTTTAGCCAGCGTTATTTTAATCAAGATATGTTTACAATTAGCTTGATTAAAAATAAATTTAGTGATTAAAACTTAGAATTCTCTTTAGTTTAGCTGTGTGGAAACATTTTAATGCAAGTTCTGAGGGGTGAAAATGTGATTATTCGAATATATTTGCTACATGTTTTTTTATTCCTTTCATTAACTTTAGTGTCTGAGTCGTAAGATGTATGTGATGCCCCTTAAAATCTACCTCTCGCCAAAGCAATTACCATATAGCCTCATGTACAGCTTCCACATCAGGGAGATTAAGCCCTAAGCGAAAACAAACGCGTTCTAACTGAAGCAACCCGTTGGCTGGGTACACCAGTGTTGCGCCTCCTTCTTACATTGTTCTCACCAAGCTCTTTGTCGAAAATATGCCATAGTTGTTCTGGATTTGTTTTGCGAAACGTTTCGCTGGAATCTATGCTCCAGAGAACCATTTCGCACAGCAAATCCAGATTAATAACATTATGTGGCGAGAAATTTTTCAGTAAGAATGATTGAGGCCTTCGATTTACAAGACAGAGATCACAACTCTAAGAGTAAATAGGACTTTGTTAATTTCAATTTTCTGTCCCTTAGAAGCTACACTTATTCCATCATTTTTATGTCTTAGGCACATTTTGTGCGTAACCTCAAATACTTTGTTATAATTTCAGCTCCATTCTGAACAGGTATTGCGGCATATCTACTGATATAGTGCCTCTTTAAATTGGTGTAGTCCAGTTGTCTTTTTATTACCTTTGTTAACTTTGCCTTAAAAATTGTTTCTTTAGTAGTTGGTAATTTAATTCATCAAATAACCTTTCGGCGATATCAGCTCTTTCCGCCGTTTTGTTAGCATAACCTTAAAGGTGTACAAAAAGTTTCTAGTATTACGGGATTCCACGATTACAGCAATGTCACTGGGCACATAGGTAAGAAAACTACTTTCTTTTGTTCTTGAATTTTTTCTTGTTTTAGACTTGAAGGTTATAACTGCAGTGAGGAAAGAAGTTATAATTTGTGCCATGTTTCATTTGTTGATGGAAATTTAAGGATGGCAACATTTTTCCTCCTACAATATTCCTTCATCAGTTCATAGCACTCCGAAAAAAGTTTTCAATCAAGGAATTGTGTATGAGTAAACTGAAGAAACGTTAATTCTTTCCATTGGGATAGAATCGAAATCACTTATTGATTTGGGTACCGAATAATCCGTCAGCATTCGTCAGTGCGAGAATTTCTGTAGCATGCTCCACGTTAAAAGTTTGTCTGTGTCACTTAAAATTTGTAACAATTTCATTGTACGTTTCCTAGCGATTTTCTTTCTAAAAATCCTATCCACGAAAGTAAATGACTCAATGATCCAAAAGATTTCGATTAGTGCACAAGAAGGAACGGAACTGAAAAATTTGATTGTTCCTTGTGATAGTCTTTGGGTAAGAATCTAACATTAATATTAGCATTAGGTTTAAGGAGAAAGGAAGCACTAAAATCTAAAACTATATATCATTATAGTAGGCAACATTTTCTGCTAACTATTCAGTAACTAGTATAGATACCAAGTGTAATACTGCGAAGTGATTGCACATACAACCAAAGCAGCTGAACTGCAAACCCTTGTCTGCTCAGCCGGTACGTTAGTAAAAAGAAAAGAACATACAGCTAAAAGAACAATCAATTCAAGTTTCAAAATGCACTCCCGAGTTGAGAAAACGGTCTCCTTAACTACAGAATAGACAAAAGAACCAACAATCAAATACTTACAAGCAAAGTTATCGCCTATCCTGACGAGGCTTTGGTATTCATGGCTGTGATATTGCGCCGATCTACACCATTTAGCATCGTTATATTTCTTTTACCTTTTTATATTTCTCCAAGGACAACTGCAAGGACAGCAGCAAAAGTATGGGATAAACTGCATCCTTCCGTTGTGTTCTAAACTATACGAATTAATTCTGAAAGGGTCTAAAAGCATGCCAAAGACCCCCCAAAACTTGAATAATTGCAATACATGGACCGAAAATAGAAAAATACAACGCGAAATCTCTCATGTTTCTACATCTGTAACGAATTTCCCACTGAGCTTTGTACGTTCTTCGTGGCATTTTCTCTACCATCCTGAAACGCATAGAAACTGCGACGACAAAACATGTAGTCAATGTTAATTTTTATATGCCATTTTTTTGGCCTTAATCTGTTATAAAATAGAAATAAAATGTCCCTTCGAAGAAGGTGGATTAGTGTATGTTCTTTTACAAGTTTGCTCTTGAATCACACTATCGAAAGCAGTTAATTATGTGAACTATACATCACCAAAACGTTTTACCCGTGAAAGAAAGTAAGCAAAACTTACTAATCTTGTGCAGCTCTTCTTCCAAAAGTGCACCTTCGTTATTGCAGGGCTCTCTGTTGAAAGTGATGGGGAATGTGGTATAGGCGTTGTCTTTAAGGGACCCTGTAGATCTAATTAGAAAAATAAAACTGACATATGACAAGTGATAAATGGATACCTAAAACGTAGGTGATCTCAGCGAAGACAGCTTGTGTACAGCACATGTCTATACGTTTTTCACCAGAGAAGGGAGCGGTTCATATCTACACTTATACTTTACTGCATCTTTGTTCTGCGTTTTCGTGAGGCAGTGAAAAAGTATTTAGTGTTCTTCATTTTATACACATTTTAAAAGATCCTGAAAGCTCTTAAAAATCGCGTTCAAAGTTAACGATTTCAAACAAAAGACGAGAAAACTTTCTAAGTGGAGTGGACAAAGAAGACATGCCTGCTGTTTCTAAGGAAACGAATCAAATAGTTGGTAATATCTTAAATAAAAATGAGCTCCAAAGAAAGCGAACTGTGACGTTAGGGAGTAACTCGGTGAAAAGACACATGGTGACTGTTTCACTGCTTATTTTACCATTTGTATTAAAGCTGCCAGTTATTATCATACCAGTAATCAATGGTTAGCAATTCTTGGACACTTTTCATAATTAGTTATGTCAATAAAAGCAATCGGCCGACAGCTGTGGTTATCAAAAAGGAGGCAGGTAATAAATATAACAGACAGACTTACAGATGCTTGGAAGTATAACTTGTTACCAGCGAAATTGATCTTTCAGTTCACGATGTCCTGTTAGGTGAGATAAAACTTACAACAAGAAGGAACTGTGAGGTGTGAAATAATTGGCGTGAATGGGCCAACAGGAGCAAACAAAAATCAAAACAAAACAAAAAAGAAAATGCACGACACAAGCGTACAAAAGGAACCACATGGTTTTACCCTAATGGAAAAGGGCTAAAGATGATCTGTTTGACATATCGAGCGGCAACTATTGCAAATTTCTGATATCTGGTTATTATGAACAAACAAATATTGAGTGATCTGTCATTTAAGTGCACGTAATAACTGAATAGATTCGCAGATGTAAATAAGACTTTCAGACAATGTATGTTTTCTGACATTTCTGTAGCAAAAAACGAGAAACATTAAATGAAAGTTAAACCCTAAACGTTATTCTCAGAAAAAAAATAGAGACCAACAAACATTTCCAGAGTTATAAATTAAAATCCATTTTAGGGATAATTCTTAGCACGAAAATTCAGCTTAAAGCCTAATTTTGAAGCGCTTAAAAGTTACTTCTTATGACGACAAGAAGTACTTAACATGCTATGATTCAAGAAGTTGCCTCTCAAGATGTATTTTAAATAATAGTTTTTTCGCCAGTTGTTTTCTCGTCGATCCTCGTGCTCGAGTTTCCAAGATTTACAAAATGTGATATTTCTGTTAACAACAACAATCTTTACTTATTTTATGCGAAGAATTAGTTACAGAGATATACACTGATGTAATGTGGTGTTACTGATGTTATGTTTATAGGTTATTAAACTACCGGACGAATTACGGTACTGGTTATTTCAAATAAACTCCTCCAGAAACCGTTAAGAAATTGTTCTTATGTTATCATCTTTTTTTATTACAAAAACGATAAAAATGCATGCACCAGAATTAAAAAAAAATAAGCCGTTATTTCGGCAATTTGAAAACGCGCCACGATTAGTTATTTTCTATGCCCGCGCTTTCTGCCATGAAATGGGTGTCGTATTTTGGTCAGTAAAAAAAAAAAAAATGGCACGTTTCGAGAAAAGATTGGTCGCTTCACTGATAAGCTAAGTTTATCTTTATTTCCCCTTTTATTAAAATGTTTTTCATGAGGGAGAGAATTTTTGAACAGTTTATTTCATGGATAGGAGTGTTCGTGATTTTAGAACAGTCATGGCATCGAGTTATATGGAGGGTTTCCAAAATGAAATTCAGTTTCTTTCGTCTCAGATAGCAGCCTCGCCGCTTTCGTTTTTATTTCACCATGTTAAATAACATCAAGTCCCTGGTGAGAAGAGTTAAGATCTGGCCTTTTTTTCTGTCTCTCCAATGACAGCAACTACTAGCTGATCTTTCATTATATCTAGAATAATCTAGGGCGAGATAAAAGTGATATCAGCCCGCTCAACCTGCTGCCTCGACTAGGAATACTTAGCAATTCTTAGTCCATCATTGTCCAAACATTACTACAAAAACCGAATTCAATTATTGTTTTATTACACATTTCTGTAGTGAAATTATGGATAGAACTTACATTTAGTTGTGAGTGAAACCAGGTTTGGTTTAGGAACACTGACGGAGACTTCTCTACTACAGTTTCTAACACATTTCACTTGCCTTCAGTTTTCTTCGATCATCTTCGCCGTCAGATAGCCGATCTTATAAAACTTTCTTGGCTTCTTCCGTGGAACTGTTTTCTTATTTTCCACATCGCAATTATCAGTTTTTGTTCTAGAGTTTGTGCATGGTTAGAAATGCATTCAACGCGAAGAAACTTTGCAGCTATGTGACCGCCTTTGTGGTTTCAGAAAAGAACACTGGACTATCCAATATGCTACTGAAAGACAACATTTATCGCTTTCCGGATTGCATTCGCAGCTAGCGATTTTGATTTTTTGCTTAGTTTGTCCAGAATAATTTCCTGTCCCCCTGAATATGACAAATAATTAATCAGGCCAGTATCAAGCCTCTGATATGAACACTAGATAAAATTCGATAAAGTAACGAGAAATTGGTGACGACAGAACTAAGCAAGGCGACTAGTTGAAGCTATTAGAATCTACAAACATTTTACGAACATTTTTCAAAGAACAAGTCTAAAAACTAAACAAAATGTTTGGGAAGTAAATTTACAAACATTTTATTTCTAACAAGGAAAAGTACCAAGTCTGAAAATTCAGGATCCACAGACATTTCGTAAAGTCTGCAAATGTTCCATATTTCCCACTAATTACAAATTAGGAACACTGGCTGAAATGCAAACATTACCCATTTAACAGTTACTCGGAAATTTCATCTAACATCATCGAAAAAAGTCTAAGATCTACTGAAACTGTTAATCCCACAAAACTTTCCTTTCAGACATATCCTCGGAATTAAGAAAAGCCATAATGTCAATGAAAAATAACGAATCCGCCCTTCGCTGCAGAAATCGAGCAAGTTGAAAACCGTGATGCCTTGAGTGTAAATGTTTCTGAACTATCACAACGCTGATAAGTATATTTTATCTTTTTTATATTTTCTAAGACCTGCTCGAGCATGATCTAGAGGTGCTTTGAAATAGCTTTGGAGTGAAAGCAAATGACCTTAGAGTTTGATCTTCTAGCTTAAAGATATTGTGTACGTCATCTTTTAGCCCCAAAGAGGAACACCAATATGGCGGCCTTAAGTTTACTACTGAAATTTTCTCAAAATAATTTTCCCTGTAACTTTGTTGCGAAAAATGTTACAAGGCAATTGTTTTGGTTCTTTCCTTTTTTATAATTTGTTAGCTATGGTTTGTTCTGATATTTTTTCATGCAAATCAACAATTTGCAAGACCCTGACGAAAACGGCACCAACTGAATGATAACGTTCGCGAAAGTTCAGTAGTATTTCATATTTAATTTTTAGTTTTCGCTCTGTTTTCTTGACGTCATTCTAATTTTTAAAGTTAATACCTAAAAAGGTAAAATAGCTGCTAAGAATATATCCCTTCCAGGTCGAATAAGTTGTTTGTTCCTTGCGAAATTCCGAGTTTTCGATTTTGCCGCTCACGGATCGACCGAGAACCTTATATGCATGACCTTATGTATCATCAATTTTCACTGCCTGACTTACCCAGCTATCGTATATCGTTGAACATGGTTTCCTATAACACGAACTACCTTTAAATAACAATTACATACCATTTCAGACAAGTTCCACTAAGTTCAGTGACCGCATAAAATAAATTGAAAGCTTAAATCATAACACGATGCCCCTCGTACCGGCTAGAAAAGTAAAACACATATGACAAATGAAATTTTTCACAAGCGTGCACGTATCAAATCCTGGCCAAGAAATCCTTGGACCTAGATAATTGTGCAAATATGGACTGTAAAAAATACTTACCCAGACATATACTGAAGCTGACCATTCAGAGCGCTCAAGTTTTAAACAGTAATCGTCGACAATTACTTTATTTTTATACCTTTAGTTTGACTCATTACTGGTAAGAAACAAGCACATGCGTGTTTTACACGCCGCGCAGAAAACTAAACGAACCTTTCTTTTTTACTGAACTATTTAGAAAATGGCAGCAAAGCAAACGATAAAAACAATATAGAAATAAATATTTGACTGTTTGGCATTAACGAGGCCCTGTTAGGATTAATTCTCACAAGCGAGGTGTTGAAACAGCTGGGACATGGAGGAAAATGAAATAGCGAACGAGACTGAACAAGACTTGTAAAATTACGAGCAACGTAAAGACCTGGATAATATTGCTTGTTTTAAACGCTCAACAACAAAGAGGTATATTCACAAATGCACTGAGGTATTTAGTGAATATTAAAACGCTGAGCTCAGCCGGAAACTTACGGCTCGGCGAAGTCACACCTTTTTATCCATGGTCTCAACTAGAAATTACGAGAAATTTCGATTAGTGTATGTGGAAAGATTTCCATTCCGTAAAGAATGTGTTTTTCGTCGATCGGAAGTTTTTTCATTAAGTGAGAACTTTTTGTCTTAAAAAATTCCATCTGTCGTCAATGATTGCTATAAACAAAACAGTTAAAGCTGACTTATATTGAAATTCCCAAGAAACTCCTGCCTCGTTCACTTAGTTGAATAGCTTTGTTTGGATCGAGAAATTGAACCAGTTTTAATTGCCTTATTAAAATGCCTAAGAAACGTCGGCTCTGTGTACTTAAAAAGGTTTTGTCGTTTTTATTCGATCGGGAAGTAAAAAAGGTTTTTAAGTGTCCATAACCTAATTTTATTTATTTATTTTTTTTTATGTTTTTTTTTTTTTTTTTCACATCACCCAAAGAAGTCATGAGAAAAGCATTCGTGAATTAATCGAACAAAACTCTTTTTTTTTTTTGTATATATACATATGGGTTATTGACAAAGCTTGTTCAATCAAGATGGCTGGATATTCAACGGGCCAAGTTCTTAATGCGCGTGTTTATGGACAGACGGACTAAGGTAAATAGCGAGCAAAGATTGCGGCACATTTAAAAGTTTTCGAAGATTGCTTATAAAATCGCGTTATGTTTTTTTTTTTTTTTTTGCAGAGGTGAAACCAAATACCTCGAGCCCAAGTATTAGCTACGCCATACTGACGAGGCCTAGCAAGGTCGAAACAGCTTTCCGTGGCTGCTAATACTCTAGGCTCACTCTTGGTAGCTACAGGGTTAGCACCCTATGCCATTGTCGCCTTTGTAATATAAGCGCCAGTAATCTGAGGATGTAGGCTTTACACCCTTACACTTAAGGTTTCCTTAACTCCGGCACAAGCTAAACTATCTGGGAGTTTGATGAGCTTGTTTTTCATAGTAAGCGCTAGGTTACATGTATAAGGCGATATTACTGTTGGCTTTTATGGGAGGCACGGTGGCCTCGTGGTTAGTGCACTCAACTCCGCATCGAACGGTCTGGGTACGAGCCCTTGCTTGGGACATTGCGTTGTGCTCTCGAGTAAGACACTTTCAGTCTCACAGTGCCTCTCTCCACCCAGGTGTACAAATGGATACGGGCGAATTCAATGCAGGGGGTAACCCTACGATTGGCTAGCATCCCATCCAGGGGGGACTAGAAATACTCCTAGTCGCTTCATGCTTCAAAAAAACGGGATAAGCTTTGGCCTGGTGGACCACTGGGCTCGAATGCAGACTTTACTGTTGGCCATTTTAATGACGGTATTACAAGTAAAATACTGACTTGAGAAATAGTTAATTAATTAGAATAAGTATGGTGAAACTTGGGATCTAGCTTGAAGTCTTCTATTTTACAATTGGGCTAAAAGTTCGAGTTTTTTTTTTTACTGGGGTTTCTTACTAGCTGTGATTGTTCAATTCCTATTTATATTCATGCTTCGTATCATATATTCAGATGAGGGATGGGTGTGCAGCTCGAACTCTGAGCTTGATTGTACCACCAGTGTAGCGTTACATAGCTCAAATGAGATACTATTTACTAAGTACACAACAAAATAACTACCACTTAGGCTATAAAGCTTGTGCAACAGCCTGAAACAAAAACCCCCGAAACCAGTGAAAAAAATGGGAACTTATTTCTCAACAAAAATGCAAGCAGGCGTGCCAACCTCTGGGGCCTGGAGGTGATATCAAGACAACCTCATTCCCAGGTTCTCTCATCTTCCGGGGCTAAGTTGATATCAAGATTTGCAGACGTTCAGGGTATGAATAGAACTTAAAACAAAATTTAAAAGTCTGAGAGCTGGGATGAATACATTGCCACTGTCAAACCTAACATACGCTTATAACAAAAGATATGGATGGATGCGAATGCAACAAAAGATATAAATGGATGCGAATGCAACCATAACGCTACTGTAAAAAAGACCTGAAAACATTTTCAGGCTATGAACGGGATTCGGACCCACAATTTTTGCGCTACCGGTGCAATGCTCTCCTAACTGAGCTATCAAAGCCACATGAAAGCGGACATGTGTGGGTTGACCCTTTACGTTCAGTGAACGTAATACTCGGCTCAAGTATGTGAATTCCATAGTAATAGCTGTCCAACAGTAGCAATTAAATGTAGACATGATGATACATGCGAATACAGCCATAACGCTACTGGAAAAAAGAACCCCCCAATTTTCATTTTTTGCACCGGTAACGCAAAGGTCGTGGGTTCGAATCCCGTTCATAGCCTGAAAATGTTTTCAGGTCTCTATTCCAGTAGTGTTATGGCTGCATTCCCATCTATCATCACGTCTACATTTAATTGCTACTGTTGGACATCTATTACTATATACATTCTTTGTCACTGTCACTTAAAGTCTAGTTCCGCCGAATGTAAAACACATTTAATACGCTCTTTAGAAATAAGAAAAGGGAATCAACTAGTAAATGACGTTGTTTTTGAGACACTCAAAACCCTGCAACGAAATTCACAGTAAACCCAATGAAATAATGAATTAATAAGAGTATCTGAAAGGCGGATTTCCGAGTTCCGTTCACTTAGAAATAATAGCAACTGCAGTAGCTGCTGGACACCATGGGTCAAACTATGCTACGGGTAATCTCAATTTATCATGTACTATTGTTCGTTTATAACCAGGGCCACACAACGAGCCATTTTGTCAAAATTCATCGGAAACAGTATGGCTCAGTATAAAGTAACGATTAAATAAACATTTCTAAACCATTTTCTAGTTGCTGGCAAATTTTAATCGTTTCCTTTCTCCCAGGAGAAACTAGCCTATATAATGACCCACCCACTCTCATCGAGAAAATCGGAGCAAAGACGCTCCCTTCCGATTTTTCTGGAGCAGAGCAGGCGGCTTTACACAGGCTAAGGTGAAACATGTCTAAATTTCCCTTTTGCCGGGAAGTTCCAAAATTCCAACCAGCGGACTGAAATTTACCACACACTACACTCACCAATTGGGTAGCTGGGTGTGGTCGCAGGTGAGACACCTTCAGTGCGGCGAGATGGAAAGGGAAGTGGGGGGGGGGGGGGGAGGGGAGGTAGGAAGGTTGATTCGCAGAGCTGACTTCCTGCATTAGATATTAGCAGTTCGCTTAGGAAAAGGAATCGTACGCGTTTCAATCAGTGAGCGACTAATTCCTGCAAAAAAAAAAAAAAAAAAAAAAAAAAAAAAAAAAAAAAAAAAAATGCATTTTGCGAGTTGGGATGAGGTTAATTTTTGGGTACCCCTGCGTTTGTCAGTCCTGTTCAAAACTTCCGCTTGGAAACAGACATCAAATTTGTTGGACCCTCTTATAAAAACAGACACGAGGTTCTCGCAGTTGTTTAAGGCAAACGTACTTATTTAATTGGACAGCTTACTCGTCAAGTGAATAAAATTGTGTTACTTAAATTAATCATCACACATGAAAAATAATTATATTAAACTTATTGATATTCTATTACATATCAGTATAAATCTACTAGCGTTCTACCACGAATGGCGTTCTCTCAGTGATTGCCTACGTACACTACTCACCATCTATTCTGTTGTAGATGGTGAGTAGCGTAGTAGTGTGCGGTTGTGAATAACACGATGGATGGCCGTTTCTTTTCGTTTTCGCAGTGTCTGTGAAGGGATTTGTATAACGTTTTGAACGACCAGTAGGTTTATACTTAAACAATTATATTATTTGCTCTCGATTTATTTGCGTAATAGTTGATTCGGACTGCGGTCTAGTCAAATATCACGCGATAGAAATCTCAGGCTCGTAATGTAATTGTTTAAGATAGCAAAATAATATAATACCGACACGAAAAGAACAGATGATTGTTATTAAGGGGCTGGCTGACATTTTGCCATCATTGTCTCTTGGCTTTATATTACTTTTTAAAATAAGGACATTCACTCAGAACATTTTTCTACATGGTCCTTTACGCCCCAATTAACTTAGCCCCAACAACGTTAAAAATATTTCCTCCTTACAAATTTGTAAGTAAATAAATTATTTAGTTCATACTAGATCGAAAAAAAAAAAAACCGCATCTATCTATTGTCTATCTATCTATTGGCTATTCATCTCTTGCATCTTTTAGGAAAAAACATAAAACATCTATTATCAGCAATTACTAATTCTGTTAAGCGTAAAATACGGCTTGTCAATATGTCATTTACTATAATAATAATGTACAGCTTTAGTCATCGTGTATTTCTTGGGAGGGAAGCTAAGTTTACAAGCCCCGTGGTTTTTATTAGGTTCCCTCGTCATTTCTTTTGTCTATTTCTTGCATACTAACAATTATAATTTCTTTGTGTCTTTTTTATGACAAATAAAAATAGAATAAAATAAATAAAATATTAAAACAGAAGTCCATAAGACCATAAGTCTTTGCAATTAATTGATATAGGACGTTTCCAGAAAATATCATGTCATACAGTTTTTGTAGTGTCCTTTTATCATTTGGACTTTATGCAAAAGACGCCAAGACGCGAGATACTCGGTTAACTGATATAGTGATGGTCAGGAAGGGGTGATGGAAAGTCTGCTACAGTTAAATTTTCAGCGATCTCACTGCTACCGGTTAAGATTTCATTCATTTTTCAACAATCAATTCACATTGCAGCCAAGCTCTCAGCCGATAGGTAAATCTTGCAGACCTCGGATCTCAGCTAGCAGTTGAAACCAACACACGTCATTTCACAGCTGACAATTTAAATTCTGATCTTTTTTTCAGCTCAGTTAAGCCCCATCCAGTGTTACGGTATCGCTTGACCGACAGAAAGATACACTACGAAACTCTTCTATGAACCCAACGACTTATTTCTTTAACAATATGTAATGTAATCTTAGCTACAAAGGAGCGATTTCTGAACAATACAATCTACTACCAAACTAAGTTAAGCCTAATGCTAAACTTTAGTCACCACTGACACGAACTCACAACAAATCTCGGTGTCACCAAAGAAATCTCCTTACGGTCCACTTGACCTTGAACAAAGTTCCTCAATGGCTTTGACAATAACAATAGCACTCTAAAGCTTTTCCACTCGGTCTCTGCCGAGACAACTAACGGGAACTCTATAGCTTCTTCTCTCGGTCTCTGCCGAGAACTACTAACGGGGACTTTATAGCTTCTTCTCTCGGTCTCTGCCGAGAACAACTAACGTAGCAATCTATACTACATAGCTGTTAGTAACATTCTAGAACATTCCTGGAGCTTCTATTTATGTAACATTACATCATAATTACATCATTCAATAGATTGCTCTAAACTGTTCCATAGCGTGACAGTAGAAGATTCTGGCACAAACATTGCGTGACTTGACATTCTAGAATTTTCTAGAAACTTAAATATTCACGTCTGCTCTTCATAACACCAGACCCTCAATGGTTAGCGCATCGGACTCTGAATCGAGCGCCCTGGGTTCAAACCCAGGTAGCCGGGGTCACTGTGTGTTGTCACAGTGCCTCTCTCCACCCAGATGTTTAACTACTTTTAGTGTTAGTTTAATGCTAGGTAGAGGGTGACCAGCATCCCTTCAAAAGATACTGGTAATCGTGTCATGCTAAAGAAGCGGTATAAGTTCCGGGGGTATGGACAATCTGGTCCAACACACATTTCACTAATAATCCACTCGTGTAATAAAACCTAACAGCTAAATTAATGCGCTATCCCAAAGTCCTACTTTGGCTCTTCACCATTAACTATAGATTTATCAGTCAGAAGCACTTCGCACTCTCAGAGTTTTGAATCTGTCGACAAGTCCTTCAGCCTTGGAGTCTTTACTAACAATGTTGCCAGTTTTCCTCCCGTAGCGACATCTCTTTTCCTAACGCTATCAGGATCCAAACGAAACAGTTTCATCACCTTGTCAAACCAGTGCTCCTCATTCATCATCTCCTCAAACGAGGACTTCGCATCCGTCATCGCGTCAAACCAGGACTTGTCAATCATCATCGTGTCACGCCAGGACTCCTCAGTCATAGCCTCTAAAGTGATCCCTACTCTGTGTAGATCCTTGAGGCCATCAAGATGACGTTGTTTGTCTTTCTTTGTTTGATAAGGATGTGCAAATCGGATGGTAAGTTTCCGTACTGGGCTTTCTTTATCTTCATAAAATTTTATCAAGTCGTCTGCACATTCTTTGCATGGCGAGTAATTACTCGTAAGAATAGAGTCGACCTCTTTAGTTTCATCTGAACTATATAGTTTCTCTATAAAGTTTTTAAATTCTTGGTCTTTAAGCATTTGGCTTTCTGTATGGTGTTGGTTAGAGGAATCCTGGCGTGGTAATGTTCGGTAATTTTTCTTCCAGATTACCTTTCCACTCATGTTCTTGATGACGACGATGAGATATGCTGTTTTAGGCCAATCTGTACCTATAATTCCTGTCGTTAACAATTTTTTCATGAAGTTCGTACTTCCTTCCGCCATTGTTTTCAGATAACAGTATTCTCAACCACTAAAGCAAAACATGTGGAATGGCAGTTAAGTCAGCTTTGCAACAGCACCGAAACATGTGTAAAAGTAAAAGCTAAACTGGATAAAGAAAAGTTATAGCTTTTACACTGGCGGCAGAAACACTACTATACTTTTTCAACTATTTTAACCACAGAAAGATAAAGATCGGACTAATTTAAAAGGCGGGGGTGCACAAGAAAACACACCATTTTGTTCAATTTTTTTTTTTTATTTATTTATCCTGGCTAAGATTTAATTCCAAACCATAGCAAAGTATTCATTTTTAGAAAGATTGAAGACCAAAGATTATGAAAAAAAAAATTGCACCCTAGAACTGTATTGTAACCTAACACCAGCTAATTCAATCTGCAATCGGGTATTCAAGGGCGTACTTTTTTGAGAAAAGGTAATTCCTGCAAGAACTGAACAAAATAAGTATTTTTTTGACTTTTTTAAAAGAAGGCAAATAGCTTATTGTTTTAAGCATGGAGATTTTTGAAAAGTTAAAAACACATGAAATGGTGACCTTTGAGTCAAATCTGATACGGAATATCCGGCATAGACCAGCATACGTTTCAATGAATAACTTCGACAAAATACACTGGATGGAAACGTTCTATGTTTAAAACACAAAACGTACTTAGAACAACAAATCCTGAAAATTTCAACTCAATTGGACAAATCCTTCTCAAAATATCTTACAGTAACAGAAACTCTCAGAATAAAACTTCAATACCTTAAGTTCATTTTCGTTAAAAAAAAAAAAAAAAAACTGAAGTTTTTTACAGAATTTTATGTGTACTCAATTAAGAAAACGTTACAAAAAAAAAAAAAAAAAAAAAAAAAAACCATAGGAAGTTTTAAATCTTTATAAAATATGCTTTATTTTGAATACTATTCCAGTTTTTCTCAGATCAGTGAAACATATTTAGAACATGGTGATAAGTGATGGTAATAGAACTAAGTGGAGTCTCTGAATTCAGTCTGTATCATACGAGTGATTAATAAATTAGACCGACCGCGAAGCCTCAGTCCAATTTGAATTGGGCTCTGCATAGGACTAAAACATGCAATTAATATTTGCACTAGAAGTCTAAAGGTCGTATTTGTGCCATTGCATTTGGATTTCTGTTATGCAGGTGAAGTGTATAAGCGTAGTTGACAGATTTTAAAAGCTGTATTAATTTCAACAAGGCCTGAAAGCAATAATGGACTTTTTTCAATGGACGATGTTTCTAAAACTGCACCAACCGCAGCTGCCCATTAATACAAAAATATATTTTCTTTCAACGCCACCTATATAATGCGGTAATGCTGTCTCAAACTTAAATGGCATTTAGTTTTGTATCGCGATTTAAAGATGATTTCCAGTCAGTACTGCGCACTCTCGGGAGTTTGTTTAGGTTTTTTTTTATTTGATTGATGTAAGACGTCACAAAATGTAACATTTCGCTACCAGTTACATGAAGTGAATTAAACTTTTCATGTCAACCCCACCTGGATGCGAAGCTTTATGCTTCATTCTTCCTGACATCGCTTGATAAAACGAATTCATACTGAGCTGTAAAAATCAAAGAAGCTGCTGGAAAAAGAATTTAAAAGGCCTCAAAGATAAGGTAAGCGGTTCGTAACGAATAACAGTGATTCGTATTCCACCGAGTGAGACTCACAAACATTGGGATACTGAGACTGCGCAGTACGAACTGAAAAATCATCTTTAACCATTCTTTGAGAAGCCTAAACGGAAAAAAAACGCGACACCATTTTGTGATAGAAAATCACGTTAACAGTTCGTGATCACTTTAAAATTTTTTATTTAATTTGAGACCACTCGTGGAGAGGCACCTCGGCAGAAACCTAACTCGAACTCATTAAGATAGAATTAATATCCTGGAAAGGGAATGAAATTACTCCCTCAGTTGAAAAGCTTGCAACAGAAAAAACTATTTGTGTTCAAGTAGACTTGTAAGAGGTCGACCTACGACAGCTCTTGGCCGGTTGGTCAAGTTAGTGAATTAAAACAGTGTTTGAAAGGACTTGTGGGAAAACCCGAATCCTCCTAAACACCGGAGGTGCCGAGCCCTAAGCGAAATCAAACTCAATCGCAGAATCAGTTCAGAGAAACCCGTTATCACCATTAAAAACTAACTGCAATCAACTTAATAAAAAAGAATCAGACTTAATCAGACTGCGTACCTGAAGACTTCCAGTCCAGTTTCAGAACTCAACCTTCTCATTTATAGGTTCCAAACTAACGCCCGGTCGATCTTAGTTGAATTATTTTGGATCACGCGATTCTCGTAAACCGGCAAACTATAATTTTGCACTTTGCTTTGTTTCCGATGTATGCTAATTATAATGTATATGAAACAAAGGAAACTTACATTGAACCGCAACATATACATAAAACGTACTCTCTCCATTAACTTCCTTGTTCCCTCTTGGTCGATAAAGGGTTCCTCTACAAATGACGGGAGTCTAATGCGAGCCTGAACTTAAGATAGAGCGGATACTTCTCAGAATTAAGAACGAAAATTGCTCCGTTAAAGTAAGGCGTGCTACAGTGAATCGTATCTGGTGCTTAGAATACTACTGAGTAGAAATGTAAGTCGACCTTCGGTGGTTAATTGAGTTAGGATATTAAAGAACCGCTTTGAGTTATTTCATTGACCGGTGGCTGGTTTATCTGCGCATCCTCGTGCTCTCAAGCTGACGTTTTCTTTTTTTTCGAAACCAAAATGAAAACTGGACCGCATCCTTTGGAATCATATCTTTTCTTGTTGCTCGTAACGATTGTCGTTAACGGTCCCCGAAAAAAAAATTGCGGTAAAAATAGGCTTTCAATGTTAGTTGCCAGTGCCTTTAATTTTGGATATTCTATTGAAAAAAGATATCATATCAAAGGATACAGTTCTTTTTTTCTGCTGTAGTTACGAGTAAAACTACTATTTAAACTTGCCATAACTGAAAGTGCAATAGCAAATGCAATGAACTTATTGTCACGAACATATCAGATCATCTTGAACGCATTGTAATTTAATTCTGAAACAGTCTCGACTCTTTTCGTATCGAACCCTACTTAGCGGAGTTAATTGGGATGTGTATAACGGCTGATAAACAAGATTAAGTGAACCAGGAAGTCTAGAGATTCGAGGACCAGAGTTTAATAATGAGCCTTATTTTATCAGTTCGACGATATTACGAAAACTGAGCCAGCCGCAGGTACCCTGAGTTGAAACATCGCGTACTGTTTCTCAAAACCACTTGACTCTCTAAAAACCACATCGCTTCTTCATATAACACAATTTTTTGACCGCAGGTGAAAATCATGTCATTGATTTCTCGTGTTAATTAATAACTCGTCCAGTTTTGCCTAAAGTTCCATGTGAGCTAAAATTTCCTTTCTTTGCTTTAACGGAATCTAACGCGGACTCTAAAATAAGTAAATGGACCTTCTAACATCACCACTGGTAAAAACTAAAAACTTGCTCGAAAGCGGCAAGCTCAGTTTAGATGTTATCTGTCAAATTGTACCTCTTTTGAAAGAGTAGTTCCTCAGAATATAATACAGGATACTTGATTAACTATAAAAGTTCTATTGTTTAAGCAATAGAGCACTCTTTCTGTGTTTTCATAGCCTCAACTAAACACAAGGAGGGCCGGAGTTGGGCAAATTCGAGACAGCTATGCAAACCCGAGACGTAGTCGAGGGTTTGAATTACTTTCTAGAATTCTCCCAGACCCCCAAGTGTTTAGATGAGGTTATGTAAACACGGACTGAAAAATATAACATATAACATTTTCGAGGCTTGGTTACTGAACTCGGCACTTGTTTGCCATCTCGGCAAGTAAATAAACATGGCGGACAGTTGCTGAATCAAATTTTTATTTATTCCAATTACATTACTCCAAGTCCAGGATACTTGGAAGGATGGAGAATTTTCAAAATGACTGCTGTCGCCCTTGGACCAAAATTTCTTTCAAGAACTCGTATTCAAGGAATTTAAGAATCGCCAACGCAGTGGTTACGTTGATCGCCAGCAGGTCAGATCGATTGACCGAAATTTATTTTTCCTCAAACTAAAGCTACTCATTTGTAGACGATGAGGACAGCTCAGTGTTATGAGGTCAGCAACGATAAAACAAAGGTACGGGATGAATTTATTTTTCGTTGTGTTTCGCTTGTTTTTTTTACTGGCCAACTTGATGTGTAAATTGATTCACAACAGATAAGCTTTAAAACTACGACTGCAGGCGTTTATGCAAACGAACAGTCTCTTTTAGTCGTTATTCTGTGTTTCACCTCTGACAATTATACTAAAACAATTATTCGCCTCAGGCTCAGTGAACGTTGGTACATATTCACCTCGACTTCGTCTAGGTGAAAATTCACCAATGTTCACCTCGCCTTCGGTGAATAATTGTTAAATAGCACACGTTAGGTCATCGTCGCCGGCGCATAATAATTTAAAGAAAAAAGAGTTAAAGAATTAATTAAGCCATCGATTCCAGTCAATAACATTTCCATTAAGAAATCTTTTTTGCGGTCTCTGGCCTAGCAGTGAGGTGTTCTAAACTACAAAACAAACCAAATACAGTAATGAACATCCCGTTTGCGACACAATTAACAAAAAAAATGGCGAGGTCTGACAACGTTTTCTAATTAAAGGAAGCTTGCACACATAAATTCGCATACATTAAAGCCTTTAAACCATAGATTAAGAGGTTTTCAATTTCGCGTCGAAAGTAATTAGACAATTTCTTTGGTTTTGGTTTTAATTTACTACGGTTTGAGAATGGCTGAGCAGTCTAATCGGCAAATAATTGGTTTGGTTTTGGTTCAATACGACACTCGGTAAATGAACTTAAAACACTTGACAGAAGAGATTTCATTCACCGGAGAATCGTGATGGGGGAAATTGAAAAAAAAAAAAAAAAAAACATATACAGTTGTCGACGGAAAAACAGGAAGTATTATGCGCACCGAGGGGGTTGAAACATGATTCAAATCAGGATTGTCAGCAAAATGTTCATTCAGTTCTTGAAACTTGGGACAAGAATTTACACGGCAGAAAATGAAGAAAAATCCGCGATTGTAGAAAGATGGAACTGAACGAAAGAACAGCTTAAAAATATTTTTCGCTTCGAATTTAACTCAAGGACAACAGGTTTTAGCAAATTAAACTGTTGTACAGTGGAACCCCGCCTTACGACCAACCCGTTGATACGACCACCTCGTTATTACGGCCACTTTATTCTGCCCCCCCCCCCCCCCCCTCCAAAAAAAAAACTCAGTCCGTCATTTCTTTATTTAAAGAAACCCTTTAATTCGACCACTCCGTTGATGCTACCAATTTTTTCGTGGCCCGAGGGTGGTCGTATTAACAGGGTTCCACTGTATGAATAATCATGCCCGCAGGGCACAGATCACGAAAATGTCACCCGTCGAAGAGAGAGATAAAAATATTGAATTCGAAAACAACTTTGCGTTTTTTAATCGGCTTGAGATGCGAACGGCGGTGAAACAAGGAATCTAAAATTCAAAGTTGGTGACCAAAAATCAGAATTTCAAGGTTCAAGAGTAAGACGTTTCACAAAGGCTATGCCAACTACACCCGATAAATTTTTGTTGATGATAAAAGTCAAAACGCGAATGAAGTCACATAAAAATTAAGACTTAAATAAAGAAAAGATAAAAGCATCATTAAATGAGCGAGAGCTTCAGAATTCTTCGCGGTAAATATTTCGCATTGAGAAAGTTTTGAAGAGAACTGAAGAAAAAGGGAAGGCAGTTTGGTGAATAAGCGAGGATATTCTGATGAAGCCAATAGCACGGTTCCCCTGAGTGACGTTCAAAATAGATAAAACGACCGAAGGGAACCTTCGAATCGAGTAGGTTGAAGCCTGAATGATGGAAAGAGAAGCAATAGTGAGATATTTTGAAGTACTATATTAGGTCAAAATACCTTGCAAGAAAGGTTACGTGGATTCGTCGTCGTTGGCAGTTCCTCGTGAAGATGTTTTCTTGTCAGTGTACGTTCACTTAATGGATTCGTTGATGACTGTCTGTGCAGTCCTCAATTCTTGAATGGCAAGTATATTCGCAAAAAGGCTGGGCGTCTGAACTCTGTGGTACGAGCAATCGGTTTTCGTTTCTGAAATCCTCTGAAATGTAAGGGAAGAAACGAAAAGGCAATGAGGCAAGACAGGAAAAAATATCAGTTGATATGGAGAAGGGACTGTAATATGTTCTTTGGCTACGGAATTGAAATTAATGAAATTCTCGTTCATTGAGAAACGAGGAATACTCCTTGGTTGATCGCCTATCAATCTGACAGCGAATTTATCTGATTTGTGGATGTAAAAAGCGCCTTCTGGATCGCGAGGAGCTGGCACGAAGGGAAATGCTAGGCTGGAAACCACAAGCCACCCGAGCAACAAGAAGTTATATCATTGCTTTTAAATGGGAGGGATGTTTATGTCGTGCTGCTGATCATGACTGGTTTTAAAAGAGCCGTTTTCACTGGAGAGCCAAAAGTCATTGGTTTTGCATCAACTACACTACACGATTGGCTTAAAATACTCGCGCCACTTTTTCATCCAATCAGAGGTAAATCTAATTCTAATCATGACTCGCACGCACTGGTTTTCCCGTGCTTTACATGAGATACGTGTAACTGCTTCTAGTTTTGATTTTTTTCACAAGATTGTCTGTATCTTCGATGATTGGCTAGAATGATTACTTAAGTTTTGGTTTAACGACACTCAATGAAAACCCGCTCGAAATAGTCTTTTAGAAAACAATCCTAAGAAAATACGCGCGCTGATTGGTTAAAAATAGTGTTTCCAAACTCGATAGAAACACAGAACTAGCACGAGTTGTTTACGTAATAATCGCGCGAGCAAAGAGAATTTACAGTTCGATAATCAAATTTAAAAAGTTGTTTTCCTTTTTTTCGTCGCGGTGTTTTCTAAAAGAAGGGGAAAACATGTTCTCCGTGTTTCTATCGAGTTATAGAAATACTCGTGAAGGTTTGGGAGAACTCGAAAAAGCTGTACATGTACCTGCGGCTCGTGTTCCCACAACATTTTTCGTTCTCCCAAACTTCCACTCGTCGATAGAAACACAGTACATGTTTTTTATTTCCTAAATAATTTAATTATTTACCAAAGCTTTGTCTTCGCCCAAGAAATCATATCGGCATTCGAGTTAGCTTACAAAACCTGGCATTATATCGATTTAAGAGCAACAATGATATTATTTTGCAAACTGGGAGGAATTATTAAGCAAATGGGTGTCAAAGGAGGCGGATTGAAAAGATCGACAATGCCTTAAGAGTCCCTTCCTTTTTTCCTTCTTTTCGCGCATGCGCTTCTCGCCGCTCGATCATTGCTCTTTTGCTTTGAATTCGTGTCTTTGCGTCGCACGCTAGGAAGACAAAGAGCCTGCTCGCAGTCTGGCTAGTAGTCGATAAAAATTCTTCGGGTAAAACCACTTGAGCTCTCTGCCGGAGTGAATTCCGTTGCACAGGATTGACCTACTGATTTCTAGACTCTCCTTCTAGATTTCTAGACTTTCTAAAACCGGGCTTGTTCTAAAAAGAACTTGGATAAGGGCCTAAAAGGGTATTCTAATAACTAACTGGTTGGCTGAATTACTGTTTACTTCGGGGGGTGGGCTCTGCCTATAATAAACTATAAATATGAAAGAGTATGGATTGCGCGAGTTAATATGTATAAACAGCCCGCATTACTCAATTCTAAGCGTATAGAAAAGGGATGCAGAGTGTCAGTGTAGCTATTTAAGATAGATGCATTTTTTTTTTATCTCAGTATATGAAAGGGTTACCTTTTTTGATAATAATGGTAGGGGTTTTGACCATGGGGCAGAGCCTCCCACTGTTAACATTGTTGAGTACCCCACGGGGAACTGGTTAACGGCTGTGGAAAGGGACCGGCATGAATTCTTGGGTTTCACGTGACGTCACAAGCTTTGATCAAATCAGTGTCCGCCATGTTGGTCTCCGTCGGGTGTCAAATTTATGCTAATAATAGTCCATTTCTACCGTGAAGCTTCTCTATTATCGCTCTATTATTTCGACAACTAGATGAATTTCCAGAAAGAAAAAAACGATAAAAGTATCGGGCATTCATCTTAAGGTATCCCAGTGCTCTCTGAGTATGCCAAAAGCTTAGAGAGTCGAGTAAAGGAAAGATATTCGCAAAAGATCTCGGTCACCGGGGTCAGCCGAGCAGTTCAGTCCAGAATGCTTGCCTCCTGTGGTCTCGGGCTTGCTGAGTTACCTCGTTCTTGAGACCAGCTTCTACACCAACAAGCAGTTCAAGGCGTCCAAGAGTCTGAAGGCGTTTAATTAAATAAACCTCAGTTGTAGGCAAAGTAACCGCCGGCAAGTATGTCGTGAGAGCAAGTGTTCGGTATTCACAGCGTATGAATGATCCTTTAGTGAACAGTTGCGTCATTTCCGAAAACGATGGGACTATTTTGTCAGCCCATTGGTTGGGATGCAAAGCTGGACTGGCTGAGTCATGCTCATATATCGCGAGTGTTTTATTTTATTTAGAGGCAACTACACGAATTCATAGCAAGCTGGCTTGCACACAGGTAAAATGCTCATGGATTTTGCCGAAATATGTCAATAAAGTGCCGGATGCGAGGGCTAAGGACATCGATTTTTTATCGGCTAACAAGCTCAAAAAAAAGTTCGACCAGAAAATTGAGGATCTACAACAGCCGCAAGCCTCGAAGCATGCAGCAGCTTCTAGTTCTGGGACTGCATCAACCGGCGCCTCAGCGAATACAGCGCGCATCGGCACCTTCGAAAGAGGAAATGGATCAGCTTTATGCCAAACTCAACCAGTGCAAAATTAAAGCAGTAGCTTTAAATTTAATTGATCCTTTTGCTGACCAATTTATCGACCAAAGCCGCTCTGTTCCGGTAGTTTCAGAGCGAAGTGTTTGCTACAAACTCGTTCACTCTCTAGCACTCTCTTGTTTGTAGCGTCGCCGCGACTCACCGCAGGAATCCACTCGTTTCTCCTCCTAATAATGAGTTCCTCCTGTTCTTCCCCTTGATTTGTCTTAATCTTAGGTATACGCAAAACCCCTAAACCTTAACGATTTCCACTTTTGCTCGAACAGCCGACAACAACGCATAAAACCATCCCTTCTTTCTCACATGAACTCTCCTTTGGATATGCTTTGTTTATGCTTGAGGGACACCAAGATGGCGGATAGTAACCGTTGCTAAGCTATTGGTCACGTGGGTGAAACCCAGGAATTACCTGGTGAGTTCCTATGTGTTCCGGTGTTTATACTGGTTTAAGTGCACATCCGGTAGCGCAATTACAACCCCGCCTTACGATTAATAATAGTAATTGGACAGAGTGGAGTACAATTCAAGAAGCAATCGCCCGAGGCCGATTTGAAATTACAAGCAGGATTACCCTGTACGACATGAGGTGCAATAACTAATTAATCGTATCTCTAACGAATTTCGAATTTAAAATTTTTTTTGGGAACTTCTTTTGACTGACAACGTTAGTAGAGCTAAACATTAACAAGGAAGCCCGTAAAGTGCACGTAATTGACGTGCGAATTGCTTAGGTATCCAATTACAGGTATCTAATTTTAAAAAAGTTGCAATTGGACACCCACGTGATCGCGCGCCGACTACGTGACAAATAGGCGCGCAAAGAACTAATTACGATCGACAATTTTGTTATAGATACGATTACCATGTTTATCAAAACTATAACAAAATTCTCGAGCGTGATTGGCTATCGGCAGCCCGATTTGAGCATTAATTGGACAGTGTACACGTCCTGCTTGTAATTGGACTACGCGTCATTTTGCTCGCGCTGTTGCAGTGCACTTTGTTGAGTAAACTGCTGTGTTTTTCAGCATTCATAACGATGTTTAATCCCTCAGCGCTCAATCGATGGTTTGTTCGTCTCTCGAATTTTGTCATAGTTTTGATTAATTGGTAACAGGGCTTCGTGTCGTCCAATTCAATCTGTAATCATACTCGTGATTAAGAAATCGGACTCCCGCTTCGCGGTCGTCTGATTTTGTTAATCACGAGTATGATTACAGACCGAATTGGACTCCACTCAGTCCCATTACCACTATTAATCGTATCTATAACAAAATTCTCGATCGTGATTGGTTCTCCGAGCGCCTATTTGTCACGTAATCGGCGCGCGATCACGTGGGTGTCCAATTACAGGTATCCAATTTGAACTTTTTTGTAATTGGATACCTGTAATTGGATACCCACGTGATTCGCACGTCAATCATGCTTGCTTTAATGGCTTGCTTCGCACTGTTTCCTACAGTTTTCATAACTTATGAGAAGAGTTACAGACGTTTTCGCTCAAAAGAAGTTCTCAAAAGACATTTTTAACCGAAATTTGTTATAGATATGATTAATTAGTAACTGGACCTCGTGTCGAACAATTCAGGGAGTAATCGTGCTCGTACTTCAAATCGGCCTCGCGCTTCGTGCTCGTCCGATTCTGAAATTGCTCGCGCGATTACTCCCTGAATTGTACTCCTCTCGGTCCAATTACTATTACTAATACGCTAGGCCAGATCACCGACATTTTGGATCTCGTTATTTCAGCTCTTTCTTTTAGCCCGAAAAAAAGTTCAGTTAGTCATTTCTTTTTTCATGCCATACCAATTACGGGACCGTCAAGAACTCAGATAAACATATCATTCAATGACTTACCAATGCCTATTAACAATCACCATTATTCTAGTCAGGTCCCATATTGCGTTTAAATTTATCTCTTGTTTTTAATATTAACTTAAAGATCTAAGAACCATTAAAACAGTTTTCTCTCCAGTGGCTCGAGATGAGTTTGTGGAGAAACGCAGAGCTAGGTGAGTGCAGGCGCAAAAACGGGAATCAACACTCGAGTCTGCACTTAATTCTCTCCGCGGATTACCTCGTTCCCAGATTCTTTCAACAAAGAAGGGACACATAAAGCCTATTAAAAACGTTTCTTAGCAAACGATGAGTAAATTTCCTGATAGGTCTTTCAGCTGATAGCTAAACTAAGAGCCAAAGCCTGAAATGTAGGCTAAAGTTCATAGAAATTCAGAACGAATATCAACAAAAGAAATGTCGTGTTGACCAAAATAGATGTCTAAGTAATGGCATCAATTGGTAGGAGTTGTATTGCTCAAAAATGTTCCTAACGCTAACTGAAGTTCCTTCAGCACTAATTTCATAGATCCGGAATCTTCTGTGTTGCTTTTCTTGCAGGATTTTACCACTTGTATGACGTCACACGCCATGTCTTTGATTTCTTTCAGCTCATTGGTGCAGAATTTGACCTTCTGTTCTTTCTCTTTGTTCTTTGATCCTAGAGATATGAAAAAAATAATGGAGCACCCGTAAACTAGCTGGTGCGTCCTGTAGACTCTGCTTATCAAGTCTATGGGACACACCGTTACATATTATTAGATACCAGTCTTTTTCTTTTTCTTCGCGTTTAAATTTCGATTGTAATCTAGTTAACGGTCACTTCTGAAGATGTATGTTGTACATACGAAACGTCAAGGAAATTAACTTTGTTTAACATGCGTTTTGGTTCCATGTTTATCACCGCGGTTTGCGTTTTGTTTCTTCTAAAGCACCGTTATCATGTGTGTGACCAAGTAAAACAAACTGTATATGTCTATGTCTGAGTCCAAACTAGCAATGAATAAAACAAAATGGTAGGAAATTTTTGAATAATTTAATAATTACTTTAAATCACTAAGGATGGCTGCTCAGTCTTATTAGCCCATTAGGGTTTTTTCGGGCAGCCATGTACTCTTTTATTTTAACTGATTTTTGTTGCCCTAACTCTAATTTCTATGCTGAGTACAAATAAAGTTATTTTTGTTGTTGTTGTTGTTGTTGTTGAAAACACTTTTGTCCGATTTACTTATAGCATATCGGGGGCGGATCTAGGGGGAGAGTGCAGGGGTTGCGCACCCCCGTCCCCGTGATAAAGCCTTCTTCTTCGTATTCGCTTTGGAAAGTTGTTTACCTCAACAGTCAGTTACGCCATTCCTAATGGTGCACCCCTCCTAACAAAAAACCTGGATCCGCCCCAGATATATGTTCTTCACTCTTAGTGAATTACAGGATAAACAGAATTAAACTGCAAGTTATTCCTTTTTCAGCCGTGTAAACTTGAAAAAGAAGAAAGAAACACTGTATTTAATTTGTTTTTTCTTACCCTTTGATGTGCGACGAGCGACAACAGCAACTTTCTTCAATACAACGTGAATGATGCTGCAGGCCATATCAACATGACTGAAAGAGAAAAGAGAGAAGTAAGGAACAAGTCAACTCTGACATATAATAGTTGACCCTTGTTCACGTCCGCGATTCTTTTTCGTTCTCTTTTGCTTTTTCTTATAAACGTTTTTATTTTGCTCGTGCAAGACTATTTGCAGGGTAAAATTTCGATTCATCCGCTATCCTTTAGTCGCTAACTGGCGCATGGGGCATCAACGAGACTCCTCCATCTCTGTCGGTCCTTGGCAAGCCGTGCCGCTTACTCTAAGTTAAGGTTTAGGGCCTGAAGTGCTGCCTCTACAGTCCTCCTCCAGGTGGATTTTAGAAGGCCTCTTCCGATCAGGCTTCCTTTATTTCCTTTATTTATTGATATATTTACGAGACCGAAGAACTAAGCAAATAGTTTTAATTATAAAATAAATTTATAGAATGGGAGTGGGCGAGGGTGCTTGCCAAGAAACACTAAGTCATATGATATGAGGCTTTCTCGTTATAGCAGAAGCTTAAGGTAAAGACGGTCAGCTGGGTATGAGAACTAATGACAATAAAATCATTTTTTTATTATTCTAAATCTGATTCCGAAACATTTTAAAAAGGATCTTAGAACGATCGCGAAAAGAAAAAATGAAAACTATATTTTCTGGACAGAGTCGTTCCATACCTCGTGTGATGTTGATTAGAAATAAATCCTTTAAGCTTTGGAAGGAGAAGTACACAAAGATCTAGTGTCCACATCGAGCTGTCAAAATGAGACAGAAAAAAAAAGGTTTGAAATTGAAATGTACTTTCCTACTGTGAGGTCAGTGTTTTTATTTTACAAGATACTTGCAGGACAGCTCCACTCAGCGATAGCTTTGTAACCGGTGATTCACATGCAAACTCTCATTACCACCTTCAAATGTCACAGGCAGTTGCTCTTTTTAATTTCTTTAGGGGATTTAAACGAAATGGAAGTATGAAAGACGATATATAAATAGCTGCTGAGTATGATATATATTTACTTTTCTCTCAAATAAACTAGTTTCGTCACATCTTTTAAATGCTCGGCGGATTTGACAAATAACATTTACAAGTCCGCACTGCTACATGTATAAATACACTTCAAATAATTTTTTAGTCAATCAGCAGGATGCTGATAAAGAATCAGACTTTGAAAACGGTTTCAAGTACTTTGGTTTTTTTTTGTTGTTTTTTGTCAATTTTCTATCGATAGATCCCTAACGAAACTGTCACTAAAAAACTTGAAGTAACCTTGCTTGTAGACACTTCACTTTACGCCACAACCAAAAGAAAAGGTTCTCTTGTTTTATCAATCACGCGAGAAAATGAATCAAGGCCGTAAGCACGAGTTAAGACTGTTAGAATCCGATCTTCTTTCCCAGGTCACCTTTCAGGATACGCACGCTTATCATTCACCTGTGGCCGTGGGACCCTGAGGGAGAGGGAACTCTTAGTGTACCTTCGAAGACCTTACTTTAGAAGGAAGGCAAGTACACCTCTCTTTTATCTTACCAGCTGCTTGGCAACTGCTGAAGAATGTTCAGAAATAGTGCATAATCACGTGACATCAGGGCGTACGGAGAGTTGAACCTACAAGTAGTGCCCAGATCCTTCTCGACATCCGCCATTCCTGTCAGCTCGATGCAGGTTTTAATGGCGTCCGTCGGTTTCCCACCATTCCACAGTTCATGTACGTGAAGTATGATCTAATCAAGAAGAGAAAGAAAATGTTATGTGCTCTTTTGAAACCGGACTTGGACACTTTGTTAATAAAATACTGAATAGTGGTTGGGTTCAAGCCCTGGCTGGCGACATTGTGCTGTGTTCTTGGGCAATATACTTTACTCATACAGTGCCTCTCTCCACCTAGGTGGATAAAATGAGTACCAAATAAGTACCGGCAAATTTGTAGCTTGCGGGGTAACCCGCAATGGACTAGCATCCCATCAAAAAGGAGGGGGGGGGGGGGGAGGTAGAACACCCCTAGCCGCTTCATACTTGTTCGATCTGGAGTCGAGTGCACTAACCAAGACGCCTCAAGTAGATTGGATTAACACTCACCCAGGTTCTCTTGGCGAGTGAATCGTACACATCTTGATGATGACTGAGCATGCTCTCAATCAGTATCTCATCCTAAAAATGAACAACATGAAATAATCTTACTGTCGAGACGAAAAGAGGGTCTGAAGCTGTCTTATTTTTTGTTAACGATTTGTCAAAATATGCATTCACGCGTTTTCTATTAATGTTACGAGGCGGGCGGCGCCATCTTAGTTTCTATCAGAACCACACGACAGTGCTGCTGTATCTTCTTTTTTGTGTTATTCCACAGCTCAGCCGGTATTCATCGACTGTTGTTAATTAGTATGTAACGCATTTGTCTCGTTAAAAAACTAGAATGGACTTGGTACTTTGTATTTGTTACAGGAGAGCGGAACGATATTTTCCTTCGATTTGTTTATCAATTATAATGATTAACTCTTAGTCAGTGGTACTCTTGATCCGTAAAGAGCCTCGTTTTAATAGATCTATTAATTTTGATGTACCCTTTAACTGGCCTTCTTGCAAATGAATATGGATGGTTTTAGCTGCCATTTAACTTGATGAAAGTGTGTGAACATACCTTATGAAATATCATTTTTACAATAACTGTCTAATTTCTCGCGCGCTGATTGGCTCATTTTTATCATCAGTAAGAGTACACACGGATAAAATGTTAATTTATGCAAGCTTTCAAGTTCAAGTTTCATTTGTCAAACTGTCAACTCTTTAACCAATGAGATTTTATGGACTTTTTTAAGTTGCCAATCACAAAGCGAGAAAAGCTATTGACAATGCTCGCGTCATTTTGATTAAAATTCACGTACGGTATCTTTGTTTACGGCAAGTTTACGGCGTCTTTTCCCCTGATTTATTCCCGGCATTTGACCATTCTGGGGTCTTGTTATTGTGAAAAGCAAATTGACATCAGTTTTTTATGCGTCTGTCCTCTTATTGATGATAAATTACGTCATAACATTGTCAAAGTTTACTGCGGAACGACTCGCCTGCGGCTCGTGGTTCCACAGCCACTTTGACAATGTTATGACGCAATTTATCATCAATAAGAGGACAGACGTATAAAAAACTGACGTCAATTTGTTAAATTTATGATTTGCAATTGTATAGAACAATAATTAACTATAATAACTTAAGGCCTAAAACTGATTATCTCAGGTTCATTGAGTGATTCCAAGCGTTAACCAAACTCGAACAAAGATTTCTGCTTACCTCTGATACTACAGGGCACGACGTTGATCGAACAAACTTTGACGCGGTACTATCCGGCCGACAAGAGGAATGGAAACCATGAAAAGTTGCCTGCAAATCTTCGCCTCCAGGCTCCGTAGCGCACCATTGCCTTCTCTCCGAAGCTTGAGATTCTGACACAGTTCTTTTGTAAAGAGGTTTTCGACGATAGATGGACTCGTTTCTGCCACCATTGTCGTGCTTCTTTGCTGGTAAGTTATTTGTTTCTTTCGTCGCTGCGTTACTGGAAAAGCCTCCCACAAAAATGCTTGGAGAAGCATGTTCATCTTCTTTTTTGGCCCTTTCGTTTTCTTCTGAGTTCAATTCGTTACAAAAACCGCTTTCATCAGTTTGGGAACAAGTGTTGTTTTCACTTTCTGAGTCTTTCTCGTAATTTGTTTCGTCCAAATCGTTTACAGAAGTAACAATGCCGATATCAATGCTTTTCTCCGATTCTGTCTTTCTACTATCCTCATTTCTTTCGACGGGAACTTCTTTAGCACAAGTGTGACAACTTACAGAGGTCACACCACCCCCTTCTAGTGAATATGCACTCTCGTCAAACTTCGCTTTTGTGTCAAGCTGATCGTTGGCTAAGACCTGCTCATCATGTGAGTGTTCAAATTCAGAGCTCACTCCTCGCAAAGGTTGAGAATTGTTTGTCGCTTTTTTAAGTTCAGAGTGGGTATCTAATTCATTATCAAGCACATACGTTGGCAAAGAATCGCTATTCGTATTTGGTTTATGAAGCTCCAGTGACTGACTTGACGAATTGGAGGAGTTTGCTGTCAGGCTGCAATTACTCGACGTTGGTGATTCTACAACTTCATTGCCCATCTCATCACATTGGCTGTTGTTTTTAACCTGTGCGTCCCTTTTACTTCGGAGTTTTGAACATGTGTCAAATTTGCTACCATTTAGGCGCGAATTTTCGAGTCTCAATGATTCAGGGATCTCATGTGCATGGTCGGCCGCGAAAAGTTGTGAGTACTTCCACACCTTGCTAAAGCTTGGACTCTCTTGGTATCCATCATTCTTTTCCATATTATCTCTGCTTTGAGAACTAACGTCTTCATCTTGAGATTGTAGATTAATTCTGTGCTTGGCTAGACTAACAACGTTCGTGACAAAGTCCTTTGCCACCTCCTGAGATTTCTCCATCACTATCTTTGAAAGGGCTGTTTCGCAAATCTTACCAACGCGCTCAGCTGCGAAGATATCTATCTTGTGTTTCTGAACTCCGGACAATTCCAAAACACTGCTGCTGCTGTTTTGAGCAACTTCTTGCAATAATAAATCATCTTGTTGTCCGAAGTTGAAGCCTCCTTGTTTTGTAGTTAAAGTGTTCTCCTTGTCAGTTAAAGAATTTCCAGTAGTTTTAATAGAGCTGTTTGACTGTTTATTTTGCACGTATTGCGGACGTGTCTCTTTTTTGTACCATACTTTCTCCTCCTTAGCTTTTCGTTGGTCTTCATTAAGAGTTGTCCCGACATTGTCAAAAGTTGTCATTGAGTGATGGGACGCTTTGTTTTCATCGTCAACATTTACGTTACCGGAATTTTTCTGCGTGTCTTTCACGGCGCCCTCCTTTGTTTTAAGGTTTGTTCTGCGTAATAGCTTTGTACGGACAAGCATGGGCGTGGCCAGGATACCGGCGTTTGAGGTCTGGTGTCTATCATCGGTATCAGAAATGCCTTGCAGGCTAAGAGACTTTTGTGTTAAACCTTCAGTATCAGAGGAGTAACCTGTGAAAAAAATAAATTAAGAAAGTAGTACGATAACAGTAACATAGTTAAACGAGATACTAGGAGTAGGCTCTTAGGTGAATTTTTTTCTCTCCCCCAAGCCTCGCTTTCTGGTCCCTGGATATTCAAGACGGTATTCAAGATGGCGCTGATATACACAGGTACGTTTAGCGATGGAATTGGATAAATGAATGGATGGATGAATGAACGAACGAACGAACGAACGGACGGACAGACGGACGGCCGGCCGGATGGATGGATGGATTAATGAATGAACTTTATTTAAGTGTCGGAGTGTTTAGCTCAAATAACTAATTGTGGGCACTCCGAAAAAAAAAATAAATGAATAGATAAATAAATAAATAATAATCTTATTAATGGATGCTAGAAAAAATAATGGAGAATGGTAAATTTCTTGCTTTAAAAGGGACAGGGGCAATATGGGAAAAGAGCCTCTTCTTGTAGAAAATTATGACGGTTGGTGTACGGAAATTAGCAAGGACTTGAACTAATTTTGCTAAAGAAGCCAATGAGCTCTGGAGTGGCCTTTTGAAGCTGCAGAGATAACGAGGTTAAATCTGGCCAACAAACATATTTGATGTTATATGTGCGTAAGTGTGAAGAACACTTGCTATATTTTTATTTAGTTTCTAACTGATACCTCGTGAACAGTTCTTCTTGGCATCGTCTTTTCTGAAGAAAAGAACAAGCAGAAAGATATATGGGTTATTGACCAAACGTGAGGTCAGTATGGTTGGGTATTGACCAGGATTTGTTTTTGGTCCTTTAACACGCCAGAAAGGTCGAGGCTAATACATAGTCACCATCATCGAACGAGCTTGTTCAATAAAGGTTTCTTGTATGGTATGGAGGACACCATATCCTTGCGGGATACAGCGGGAAATCCCGAGCGGGCAAGACATCCCCATCTTACAAGCTCGGGTAGCCGATCTAATGTATAGATATATAATGCATGTATCGCGCCCATGTAGAAGCTCATTCACTCAAGCAATTTTATTTCATTATATTTTTACAATTTTAGTGGATCCCCCATAAAAGAAAGTACCATGATAACGGCAAAATATGTTCGTTATAGCAAAGCTCTTTTGCGTGCATTAAACGATTACTTTGGTGTAGAATACCGTTATCAAAGGGCCTTCTCATATAAGGGTTTGTTACCATGTGTATCAAGGTTCTCCTCTGGAACATACCTCTTTTTTGACTTCCCAGGCCTCATACAGCTTAATAAGTTGACTCTGTCTCTTTTTTCTTCATCTTTGACTTTTTTAATCGTCTTCAAGTTTATCAGCTTCACAGTCTTTGGCAGAACTTGCTCCTTTAAAAACGTCAACAGTTCTTTACACTTCGTGAAGTCATTCCGTCGTCCATTGCTGATGGTCACATGAAGTGTGGCGAGAACGGGTCCTGGTGGTTTCAGAAACTCTTTGCATGTTTCACGAATTTTTAAATTTAGTTTCAGTCCGTCGCCTTCGTTTTCATTGGCAACCTAGGCAAGATTCAAATGTAAAGCGTTCGTTTAAAGGATATCCCAAAATCTAAGGTGGGGAATATGTGCGAGGCAAAATTTGGATAGGTGGATAAAAACCTCGCATATGGTGACTGCGCCCGCAGTACAAGAGACAGTTGAAACTCAGCTGTCAAAACGACACGATAATAGTGTTTCTCTTTGCAGCTAACGAAAGAAAGGCAATTCTAAAGTTTCTCTGGCCTCTTTTAATGCTTAACTCGAGAACATTGAGTTTAATTTGACAAGAAAAAAATATATTTTGTTCAAAGTAACAAAACTACCTGGCGACACTCGAAGAGCGACGAGCGAGTTACCGAACGCAGGCGACCCAGTTTTGGCGCCTAATTAAAAGCTTGGAGACATACATTTTCATATTCTTCATTTTTTAGCTAGGATCTGGTATGCTTTTTTGAATCATAAATCGCTTTTCGTGTATATTCACTAATGCCGTCTCCAGTGAGAAAAGTTGCCTGACTTTAATGCTTTTCCCGTAAACATACATTGATGTCAGGACAATACAGTGTTTTCTCGCCTGCTTAATCTTGATTGGCCAATTCAAATCTCAGGCGCCAGCCGCATGCAAGGAAGGAGATTTAAACCTCCCAATTTCCATACTTTTTTCTTTAAGTTCCCCCACGTTCATGTTTTTTTTTTTTTTTTTTTTTTTCATTTGTCAGTCATTTCATAAGTATTTACAATACGGTACCGACATGCATTCGATCTGGTCTTTTTATATCAGTCGTAAATAAATTTTTTTGGAC
This sequence comes from Orbicella faveolata, assembly GCF_042242905.1. Taxonomy (NCBI): domain Eukaryota; kingdom Metazoa; phylum Cnidaria; class Anthozoa; order Scleractinia; family Merulinidae; genus Orbicella; species Orbicella faveolata. Next base: position 5,193,529 of record NW_028301569.1, read on the forward strand.
TGATCTACAGAAAGAGAGTTTTTCAGTTTTCTTTGAGCCTTTTTTTTTTCGAAAGCAGCTTGATAACCAAACCTGTTAATCACTGCTACAATGCTAATAGCTACACGATATTGCTGTCGGCTTCATCTATCGGATAATTGGTAAATGTGAAATTGTAATATGGAGGGGAGATAAAAATCAGCGCGAGCTAAAAATTACTAGCTCTTGGCCAGCTGTACGCCCAGGCGAAGGCAATCTTGGCATGTTAATTAAAACAGCAGTGTTTCCATGTTTGTTTTCTTCCTGTTTACTAAAGTCACTGCGCTTGAAGAAGGCCTATCCCAGATTTCAAAATTTGTGTTTTTTCCTGACTCTGGACCGTCGAAATGAAATTTTAATAAAAAACAAACGCTTATTAAGTATTCATGGCACAAAAGCTGTTATCGCTCCATCAATTAATTTGAAAAAAGAAAATTGCAACGCTCGACGAAATATCCGGAGTTTTCACTTAGCACTTTTAGCTGGAGAAATAAAACCAATAGAATAAATGTAATAATTTAGCAAGGAAAAATATCTTTCTCTCTAATATGCTTCTTCAAAATATCCACCCGAGTCGCGTTAACTGCCACAACAATCTTCCCTACGGGAGCAAAACATACTTTGTGACAATTCAATTTCGCTAGCATGTACTTAAGTATAAAATGAGATTTTGAAACAGTCGGGAGAAACCACAAGTTTTCATCAATTTGAAATATGGATGTTAAAGCGTTGTTTTAAACGGCAACCTAAGCTTTTGGCAAGTTGATGTTGTACAGGTCCTGCTTATGGGTAAATCACTCGAAGATATAACTGTAAATTGAAAATATATAATCTTTGTCATGACATTTGTGTATACTCGAGGTAATATTCAAATTTGAGGGTAGATGGGCAGCATATCGCGAGCGTAAACCTTATTACATACCTCAAACTGTGCATCGCAGCTAAATTTCTTGCCCAGAAATGAAACAGCCAGCATCTTAGTTGTCGAAGTTTTTTCGTAACGCGTTTCATCAAAAGCGACTCTGATTTCTCAAAGCTCCCTTCGTAAGCGTGCATGGACAGCAGGTGATCCGGCGGAACTACGAATACATTAACCTAAATTATTCACGACTGTCACAAATTAGAAATATGAAATACTCTTTGTAATTGGTAGATATTATAATGAATGAGTTACGAGTTCTTAAAAGCACCGCGCTTATGTATAGATTAGGAAATTATTTTTCCATGGCCTTTGTGTTAAAAGACACAATCTGATAATCTCGTCGACAGCGATTCTGAATAAATTAAGTGCGAATGATTTAATCGAATTTAGACGAAACAAAGGAGGAGAAATTTGAGCAATTCGCAATTTGATAGTGATAAGTAATGCTTGATTTGATCACCTCTGGTTTTTTATGGTCCATTGTACACATTTAATTCGATTTGAAATAAAATACGCGTTTGATGAACTAATAAAAATGTTCGGAACGAACAAAAATAAAAAAAATAAAAACAACATAAAAAGATTTTGCATGACTATAACTTGGCTAAAACGGTGGAATAAATTTTATTGGCAATTCACACAGTAAAGTGTTATTTGATAACGTTGTCAGAGACAATTAGGCTTTCTAAAAGTCCTTTCCACTGAAAATAAGCGAAGGATTAAGCAAAGGTCGACTTGTGGCAAGTCTACAAAGACTTACACGAAGGCTAAAACCATGAAACCTTTAGCTTCATTCTGAAAAAGAAAAGCAAATAAAAATGATAATAAAAACAAAAAAATAATCATAATCATATGTTCGTTTACAAATTGTACTGTACTCCAGTGTTTCGATGTTTCAAATGTTATTTTCAGACTGAAAAGAATGGCAATTTAAAAGTGCCATTTGACATTTGAATATTAATTATTGAAAACATAATCGGTATTTTTTTGCTGCTCAAAGTTGGCTTTGAGAATAAAACATGATTTTTTTCTAGATGCATACAACGCTGTATCAAGTTGTTTGCAAACCACAATACTTTGCCTTTCCATGGGAGTGTTTTAGCAAACCGGCTTTAGCCTAGTTTTCAAATTAAAAAAAAAAAAAATATTAAGTATAACAATAGCATATAAAAAGAAATTAAATAATGCATAACGAATAGATATTGTTGAAAATGAATCCAGGCAACTTTCTGTAACATTTCCCACCGTATCACAACTGTGTTGTCAAGAACGACGTAGAGTACTGGGTACGAAAATGCTTTCTCCCGAAGCCGCGATCTTGTTGGTCAGCAACTGCAGTCGCAAGAGATAATCAAAATGGCGCTGATAACACACATGCTGTCGAACATGTCTCGATTGTGGCGATCAACGTTGATAATTTCACAATGTCATAGGTCTACCTGGAGGCTTTCGTTCGTTCAACATTTAGCTTCTTCGCCAATGCAACATTTTCAGAAGAGAGGTCTTGCTTTGTCCAAATTCAGCGAGAAATCGTCTGCGTCAAGTCCAAATTATGACGTAACACCCAAAGAGGAAGAAGATCTAAAACGCAAAGACAACAGCGAGACTTCAGAGAACAGAAAAATCTTCATTGGAAATCTTTTGAGGGGAAGAAACTACACCACCGAAGATAAGTTATGCAAATATTTTTCGCAATATGGGGAAATTGAGGCGTTGGAATTCTTTCGTACTAAGTTTACCAATTTGTCTCGAGGGTTTGCATTTGTAACTTTCCGTGATGTCAAAAGCGTTGAAAGAGTTCTGGCTGAATCTCACTTCATCGATAACCGAAACGTGAAGATAGAAGCTGCATTGAACAAGCGGAAGAACGTTGCTAATCACAAGAGAGACCTGACAGTGCTTGTGACTAACATTATGAAAGACATCGACAGGGAAACAATTGCAAAACATTTCTCTCAATTTGGAAGAGTAGACAGAGTAATTTTGGCTAAGGAAGGTGATAATGAACTCAACAGTTATTATGTCTTATTTTCAACCTTGTCTGGTGCCACAAACGCCCTGGAAGAACCAAACCAGCGGATTGCTGAGCAGAACATTGATTCTCAAGTTGTGGCCCTAGAAAAGGTTTCCCCAGTGACAATGAAGTATACTGGAAGAACAAATTGCCTTACTATTAGTTCAGTACCAGACAATTTAACTGTCGAGGATTTAAGAGATTACTTCCAACAATATGGCGATGTTCAGTCCGTTGACTTTATTGTGCAAGGTGGTAAGAGATCTTACTTGCAAAAAGATTCCAATACAGTTTTTGTTCGATTCTTAGATGAAGCCATAGTTGGCAAAATTTTAAAAACTAAGGATCATGTTATAAATGGCTCTGAGGTCCAAGTTTCAAGGTATAGAAGCATGCATGTTCTTCCTCCTGAGGAGGCGAGAGAGCTGAGGCTTTCAGTAGAAGGGCTCCCTCATGTCACAAGGCCTAAAGAAGTAAACAAATACTTTGAAGAAACCTTCGGGATAGTGTTAAATGGAGTCTTCTTTACTAAGAAAATGATCTGTATCGTCCGATTTTCCAACCAAGCAGATCTTGAAAAGTTTTTGAGGGAGCCCAAGGCATCTTTTCATGGATTTCCATTGTATTTCCGTCGACTTGCTTGGAAGAAATAAATCTGGACAGGATTATTATATTGTTAATAGCTTTCAATCTTTCATGCTTTACAGTGTTAAATTTAAAATTGCAAACAAATACCACATGACAGTACTGCTCATGAATTTAATTTGGAATGAATGGTAACACACTAGATCCTGATGGTACAAAGTTCTATCATCAAATTATTTTTATTTTATTATTATTTAGACTATGCCAGGATTAATTACTGACCAAGGTTTTTATTTATGTTGCTTCAAGCCTTTTTCACACCCATTTTAGATCTAAGTCATGATAAGTCAATTTATTTGAACTTACCTACATTTTATGTTGCTGACAGTCAGGAAATAACATCAAGAGACTTCTGTTGTTGGTAACTTATTTAATATGAAATGAACTTAAGCTGATGCTAATTTATCATTTAGCTCTTACTAACCGAGCAGGAGGTCTGTATAGGAGTATCCTGACTGAGGTCATGAGTACAGACCGAACGCACACAGTGAGGTCTCTACACACAACTGAAGTCAAGATTCTCCCATACAAACTGATTAAGCTCGATTAATAAGATGTTTATTATATGGCAAACAAGAACAATTTAATTTGTATGATGTAACTGTGATAACTGTTTTGTAGGTGACTGACATTTTTCTTGTGAACGGCGATGAGCTGAACTTAATTCTGCCAAAGTTTTCTCGTCCTCTTTCCTTTTTTTCTCATCAGACCTTTTGGTACTTCGATAAATAAGTATTTTTAGAGGAAAGAGTCAATATTTTTGCATTTTAGTTTGCAACTTTTTCACCGCAAAACATTACTGGTCTAGATGTTGGTCTGGATGGGAAAATCTATACCAATTTTAGCCAATCAAATTTGTTAATTTGGTAGTTCCCAGTCCTTGTGAGACACAGCCATACATTAATGTGTCATAAAAAAAAGGAGACCAGAGTTGTACTGAATAACAGTGAATTCTAGCACTTTTGAATGAATAACTTGCAGCATCTAATAAATTTTATGTCCAATTTTTCTTGTAGTTTGATTGATTCTTACTTATAATCTATTGGGAGATGGACATATAGATGACGTCATTTACAATTTTGTTGTTGTTTTTTACCATATAAAACAAGTAGATTGTATGTTACTGTCAGTCTGTTTATTAACTTAGATTTCAGGAGACATAAAAATGTGGTAAGAACATCAGTGGCCCACTCACCTAATGGCTCATGTGTTACTCTTTGTTCTTACCACAGTTTGATGTCATATGTGAGCTATTAATGAACAGGTGCGTGACAACAATGGAATCTATTTGTTAAATATACACACTGATAATGATGATCATGATCATGACGATGACGACGACGACGACGACAATGATGATGATGATGATGATTTGCCCCTTAGCTCCAGCTGAAGTATAGGCCATTGACCAGTTCAGTTCTCCACCGGCTTCTGTCCTGGGCAAGCCTTCCTATCGTGTTCCAGGTGTGCTCCCACTTCCTCATTACAGACTCCACGCCCCTTCTCCGGGAGTTCCCTGGGCAACCCCTCGTCCTCTTGCCCTGAGGGTTCCAGCATAGAGCCTGCTGGGTAGAACATATAGAACTAGCTTACAATCACCATCCGATCATAAAATTTACGGCTGTGATTTCAGACAAAAATAACCTTACTGGATACATGTATCTATAAGGGCGAAAGATTCAAAAGGCGATCTATTCTTGATGTGCGCACACATTTTAAACCGACAATATTTCCGATTCACAGAATTTTCCTCCTGTCACCATCCAGGTGTCAGAAAAGGCTTCCTTAAAGGTGCTTAGAACTAACTCTTCGAAGAGAGCTTTTGAAGAAAACATTGGACAATTAAAACGAAGATTGCGAGCGAGGAGTCATCCAGATAATCTTTCGGAGACGATTCTTTCAGAAGTTAAATTTAGTAATAGACTGTCAGCACTACAAAATAATTAAGATGCGCAAAAGAATTTTACCTTTTGTTACATAATATCGCCCTTCTGTGCCTAATCTTAAGAATATTCTGATGACAAAGTGGCACGTAATAAAGAATCAGCCTGTGCTTAGAGAAATATTTAAAGACCCTCCCATTCTTTCATACAGAAAAGGAACATTTAATCCAAAGGAAAGAGTCTAAGTATGATCTCCGTCATCAACATCGTGTTAGCGTGCAACGTTTTGAAACTTATTATATGAAAAACTCTATATCATACAGAGGATCCATTTTTTCAAACAAGTTATGTAATGTCTCTGCTTGGCCAAAGGAGCTCTTCGATCAAATTACACTGCGAGCAGTCTCTCTTTTCCTCGAAAATCGGTGGGGAAGAACACAAAACAAGTGAGCATGCGTGCATGACTATGAGAGTGAACTGCATTCTTCTTTCCGGGTTACATTCTTTGCATTCTTCTTTCCCTACGGATTTTCAATCAAAAGAGAGACAGCTGGAGGATAAATAGATGAGACAATACATCTTTTTAGCTCATGACAGCCATTTTAAATTTTAAACATGCAGTCCTCTGATACAAGGTCTGGGGCAGAAAAAATTAACATGTCTGAGATGGCCGACAGTATTTGGATATTCTCAGGCATCTGATCAGGCACCAGGAATTGTTCCGAGCAGTTAAGTTTTCAAACATTTCCCGGTTCCAGACCTCACACCAGATAATTGTGTATACAAATTTAAAATGGCCACCACTCAACAGGTTTACCTGTCATTCATCCTTTGAGTTGTTGTGACTGCTCCTGTGCTTGGTTGTTGCTCATTTATGAATTTTCATTTGTGCAGTAAATCCAGTAATTGAGGGAGATGGAGAAAGGCATGTGAAGAGATATGGCTATTTCCTTGGGGTAGGCAGCCATTGAACAAGGTTTGGTTCATATCCTACAAATCAGGGGTTGTCAGAAGGCTAGCCAGGTGCGATCCTTTCCGCCAGTTGTGATACAAAAGACTAATAATACTGCTAGGTATTCCTTTTCGAAAGAATGTGAATGTGTCACAGCTTACCAACCCCCCACCTCCAACCACTCCTTCAAGTCCTAGCCATTTATACCCAACAGGTGCGAATCTAGTGGTCCACTGTGTGAATGAAATGCTACAACAACCCGCCCAGTGTCCAAACCCAGGCTGTTCAATCAGGCATTTAGCAAATTAAGTCCACCATGCCCAGCTGTCTCAAAAACTAAGATCTTAGGTCTTACATCTTAGTTTCTGAGATTCGGAGGAGATCTTAAGTCTTAGGTCTTCGATCATAGGTCTTAGGTCTTAGTTCTTGAGATTTGGAAGAGGAGGGGGGTGGGTGGGTGCGTGGGGTTCTTAGGTCTTAGTATTTGAGACATCCCACCACGCCCATCCATTCCTGTGGGTACCTTCCAGGAATTTTCACTCCTTACCCTCTGACTGCTGCTAGCTGTACTGAATTAGAACGTTTTTCTTGTGCTACTCCAATTCTTTCCTTTACATTCAAAGCTTTTCTCCACAACGTAACTGTACATTGCTGCTTCCCCTCCATCCTTTCCCGTTTCATATTTTCTTACCCAATCTGTCTCATTCTAAGGGTATTTGATATCATTCAAACAGTTTGTCATGTACAAGCAGGATTCATAACAAGTATATAAAGATGAGACAGTTTGTCAGCTATTCTAGACCTAGGAAAAGTATGGAAGTGAATTTTGGGAAAAAGCCAAGGAGTCCAATTTTATCCCATCTTCAGTAAATTCCCTACCCGTTCCATCCTGGTCGAGCGCGAAGCACACCTCAGGGGCTGGGAACGAGTTGATTGTCGGTGCCATTTGTTGACGTCATCGATCAAATCGCGTGGAAGGAGCAAGGCGCCTGGGTTCTTGGCTGTCCCAGCTTCAGGGTTGAGGATTTTCAATGAAGTCGTGTGTGCCCTTAGTCCAGGCAAGTGATTACACTCGTTGCATTGATCCTTCAAAAGAAAAGAGAAAAAAAAAGTAAAAAAACGCTTGGATTGTCAGTTCAAATACATCAACGAACCCTGGGTTATGAAAAGTCATTGTATTCTTTTTTTTTCTCTAGACCATGGAAAAGTCAGACAATTTCTATCTGGACGGAGGAATAGAATTTATGAAGGGACGTTGGAGAACCCCTTTTCAACTTTTTAGAAAACAAATTCTAAAGATGGTGGCTTATCAGGTACTGATATCCCTTTTAGTAGGCAAAATATCAATATTATTATTTAAACCAGGCTGATCATATTCGGACCGGCATGGGTCCGACCCGACGCGTACCGAACCAAGCCGACTGGACTCGATGTGACCCGACTCGACCCGATGTGATCTGACTGTCCCGCAATACAGAAGCCAGTCCACATACCGCCAACTAGCCAATGAGATGTAAAAGGTTTTGTCACACGTTATGTAATGAAGTCAAGTGACGTGACAAATATCTTGTTTCATTTAATTATTATTGCCTGTAACGTTTGAATCGCGTAGTGGAGGGGGGGGGGGGGGGACGGGTTAGAGGTGGTGGTGTTTTAGCCTCATCCCTTCCCATATTAAATTTTCAAATTCCTATCAGACATGATGTTCTGTTTATTTTCAGATTCGCAGGCTGATTTAGGAATCAAAGTAAGCGCCTCTTTCTCTCTAGAAGCCTCCTCTTTCTCCAGCCGTACCATCCCCATCCCCAAAAAATCTTTGAAAGCTTGCAACCACCCTTTTCGTGTGCTTTAAAGAGGATTAATATTAGCCAAAGATAAATTTTAGTTAATTTTGTGATCTTTTGAGAAAGAAAATTACACTTTAAAACCAAATATCATTTCTAAGGCGACAATTTGAATAATTCCCGCGCTCACTTACAATAAGAAACATAAGAAGACGAGCCAATCAGGTAAGTGCATTCTACTTGGCGTGTGTTTGCAAACTTTACGAAATTATAATTGCAAATTATGCGTATGATGAATTTTCTTCTCGCGTTCATTTCGTTCGTAGGTGAAATGTCCGTGTTGAAACTTAAACTTGCAGAAATCCACCTTTGGCTCTGCTTATTGCTTCGAAGGAGTACCAAGCTTCAGTTTAAGATGCATGGCCTTTACGCTTGGAGCTGTGACGAAACACAAAAACCTGTCACAGGAACTTTGCTTCAGGCAAACTCTGAGAACACGTGCTTAAAGAAACCAAGATGTCGCGCAGCAAATGGATTTTGAATCCTTCCCAAGGTAAAAATTGTGCTCGAACGTAATGTTGTAGGTTGTAAAATTGATTTAATTTTCTTGTCCTAGTTAGTCGGCGCTAAACAAGATATGTTACTGAAAAATGTCAACGACGGCCAATATTGTCAGTTGTACATGCAAATGATATTCCTCGTTCACTGAGTCAAAGTATTTGGGTTATATTAAGAACTTCTGACCATCAGGTTTCCTGAACAGGGGTTACTGAAAATATCAGTTATTGCAGAAAAATCCCATAGTAGAGCTGATCATGTTTAATTTACTACCTGAATTCTGCCCAGTTCTTCAGAAGTTATGTCTTGTATGTTATTACGTGAAAGCCGTTGTTTCTATTTTGTCACAAAGTCTTCTACACATTTTAATGTTTAACTATATTTCATCGTTTCCCTTACCAGTTCGAAATTGGCTTAATCCTATGATTTTTGTTTGGGTTGTCAATTTAATATTTTGCGGTTTGCTCCACGCAAAAGGTTTTTCTTAAAAGCTTAGAAATTTTGTTCGTCACGATGTATTAGAGAGCATAAACCCAATTTGTGTTGTTTATGTGACAAGACGGGTTATAAACCTACATGCTAACAAAATACGGGAAATGGCTGTAAATGGGTTGCTTAAATAGTCTTTTTGATCCTTTTTCAGATGACGATGCATCGATTACAATGGAACGCTACATGGTACCATGACATAATGACTTCAGGTAACTTGACTCTTTAATTTTCACTTCAAAGCTCAAAATTTTAACTCTCCCTACTGGTTATTACACATTTCTTTCTATGCTAGTTGTGAGAATTTGGGGCATTACATCGAGACAGTTTCCCTAGTTGATGAACTTTTTTATACCCACCACCTCTTTGCTTGACATTCATTGATTTCGTAAGGAGAAATCAGATCTTGATCAAGTTTAACATAATCTACATAGAAATCAAGCGGAAGCTTTAGGAAAAACTGAGCATTTAAGCTATGAAAATTTAATGTGTTTTTGAAGACGTTTTACATATATTTACTTTTACAGATATGAATACGTACGCTTTGCTGAAAGCTGAAGCTCCGGCGACATTTTCTTGAGCAATTAGCTCAGTAAATCAAATCTGTTTGTTTATTTTCAGGATTTGTGACAATGAGAAGAAAGGAAGCAATGCTCTATGGTGTTGGAAACAAACTGAAAGCAATGCACCGAATATATGGAAGAAACGAGGAAACATAATTACGAGAAAACACTAAAGAGAATACTAGACGATGGAGCAAAGTAAGATAGATTGTTAGATTTAATTCCACCCGAAAATATGTTAATATCTGAAAATTTATTCAAGAATATTGGGCTCGGCTAGGTGACGATTTTTTTTCTCTTGAATTAATCAACAACAACGAAGGAATATTTGAAGAGAAGACGATGGTCTAGAGCCATGCAATTTGGAATGTAGATTTTTCGAACTACTGAAAACAAATTTCATCGTTTCAGTTTCATTAAGTTTTATTGTTTCATTAAAAAGTTTAACGAGGCCATTTTGTGCGAGCCTCTTAAAATTCGTTGCTGAATTCTAATTGTCTTGTTTGTTGACAAACGAGCCTCGAGTACTGCTTTTCACTAGCACTGCTTTGTCACATTGTAAACATTTTGATGCCGTGCAGAGTTTCGAGCGACCTGTTTACAAAGTTAAGTTTTTGAATTTTAAACCTCGCAAACGTTTAAGGCGTTTGGGTAGTAGAATTCTTTTCTTGACAGGGTAATCACGCATTGTATAGCTGTAATAAACAAGTTGGTAAAATAAATTGATTTATCTTAATATTGTCGTGATTTTGAAGCGTTTTTTAGAAGACCTTGCAAAATTGCAGAGCTTGTTTCTTCGAAAAGAAACTGCAGCCGTAATTGCGCAAATTCCTCGGAATAACGCTGTAATTTCACTACAAAGTTTTGACAAATCAAGTTTATTTTGCCAACTTGCTTATTGCGGCTATACAGTGCGTTGTTTTTTGTTTTTTTTTGACAATATTGTTGAAGTTTATCTTAACGTTGCTCAAGACATAGCGTTTTGTATAACTGTTTTCAAGAGTTTTCCTTTTTTCACCAGAATTGCAAAATTTTTAAAGATGTTATTAAATTTCCGTTGACAAGTGTCGGGTAAAAGCTTTATTTTGGAATTCAGCCGAATGCTTGTCTCTATATGCTCATCAAGGTTACCCCTGTTGAAAATTTTTATTTTCCCGCCAAAAAACTTAGAAAAAATACGGCGCCCAAAATACGCATGCGCCAATTATTTTTTTAATTTTCAAGGATGATATTAAAATCATATTTCAATCTTAAGCTTAATTTATATTTTTATTCATTGTCAATAAGTGGAATATTGTAATGAAGGGTGAAGTTCTCTTGTAATTTTCATTAACTAAAAGTAAATATCTCAATAAAGAATAAACAACAATTGTTTCCTTTCAAGCCTTTTATTTTCTTAAATTGTTATAATACAAAACTTAATGAAGTAAAATTTAATTAACTTAATTACTAAGGCGTCATCAAAAATTTGCCCTATATATATTAAGACTTTTGGCGGGAAAATTTGAAAAAATTTGCACAGCGTTTCCCCTTACAACTTTTTTGACAAAAATTTTAAGGGGGTACCCCTTGAATTTTTCCCGCCAAAAAATTCAAACACATACCATCTTGAACACAAACTAACGAAAAAAAATTTGATTCGAGTCTTTCAAAAAAACAACGATTTTGAATTCGGTAAATATTTGTTTGTGTTCAAGATGGTATATTCCATGATGATATCTTGTTAAATAGTCAGCCGTAAAACGACGAGCAGCTAGAAACCTATTTACAAAAATGAGAAGAGTAATTTAAAATTTCTACAACTGCAGCGTTTCTACACAACGTTGAGAGGATGGAAATATTTCCAAATCGAAATATTTAAGAAAGCGTATAAAGCCGGATAACTCGAGCCCCAACTACATAAACTCTCTTAACTATAGCGATTCTAAAATGTCTCCACCATCTTGATTTTGTGCAGAAACGTTGCAGTTGTAGATATTTTAACTGGCTCGTCTCATTCCTGTAAATAGATTTCTAGCTGCCCGTCATTCACAGCTAAACCATTTAACATGATATCATCATGCAATATATTTCAAGAAGACAACAAAGGCAAGCGATGAACCCGATAACTCCTACGAAATAATAAACTGCGTTTCAAAAATTTTAGAACTTCCGTCACTTCCAGCCGAGATGAATAAGTTAAACCCGAAAAATTGAAGGCCAATTTTAAAAAAAAAAAACTGTTCATGGCTTGCTTCGTTATCTACTAGAAATTACTTCCAGCGAGGTGTTAAAGATTAATATCTGGTTATCAAGCTTCAAATTGTACCACTGTATATCATATGGCTTCTGTTATAAACACTTTTAGCAAAACTATCGGTCAGAAATGAGAAACATTTTAGAAGAATCAGACAAGTGGAATAACATCTTTGGAAAAAGTTTGTCCGTATGGTAGCAAACGATAACGAAAATATTTTAGAAGAATCAGAGAAATGGAGCTACGTTCTTTTATAAGAAATGTAAAGTGAATCAGAAAATATGAAAGCGATAAAATTTTCAAAGAATCGGACAATTGGAGCCAAGCTTTGGAAATCAGAGATGTAATGGTGAATTCTATCTGTCTGTCGGTTGCAGACGAAAGCAATACCATTTTAGAACAATCAAACAATTGAGACTACAAATTTTTGTAAACAACAGATCTATTCGTGAACATTTTTGATAAAAATGTGTTGTGCCAATAGTAGCTTTAACATTTTAGAATATTCAGACAATTGAAGCTATACTTCTAAAACTCGATATATCGGATAGTACAAATGAATGCCAAAACAATTTGAAAAATCAGACAATTAGACCTGCATTTTTGAAAAGTGATAATGGAAAGAGTTGCTTGATACCAGACGTAATTCATTACAGCCTCGCTGGAAGTTAAACAAGAGGATATATTTGGTTTCTGGTTGACCTTTTTGCGCTTATTTCCCTTCCCAAAAAAGAAACAAAACGTAACAAAACAAAATAGCAACCGAACGTTTTCCGTACAGAAATGTGTAAAAGAATATCTCTTCTTGAAAAAAATAAAATAAAATAAAATAAAGAATATCTGCCGATAAATGTTGTCTTTTCAGGATACGAAGCTCAATCCAGAAACCCAACTTCCTCTTCTAGAGTTATTTATGTTCTGGGTGGCTCTGCATGCAAATACCCAACAAACGTCAAAAAATGTTTGCACTTTTTACTAAAGCGAATTAATCGAAAAAAAAGAAACACGATCGAAACAACGAAGAAAGCGTGAAATAATTTGTTGTGATCATGTCAACAAATGTTTCAAATTTAAATTCTTGAATAGCAAAGATATCAATATGCAAACCAGAGAACTACTGGTTGGTGAAACAAAGAATTCTTTAATTTGTTTAACGTTTTGAATACTTGAATACCAAAAACAATGTTCGTAAACAAATATCTCTATAAAGTGTCGAACAAATTCAAATATGCAAACGAGTCTTTAAAGTGTTTCAAAATTTCAGATGATGAAAGAACGATAAAAATAGTTTCATTGACCACTTTTAATTAACTTCAAGCTGTAGCATTTTCAGATCAATTGGGTCATTGATTAATTTTGAGCGAGGAAATTGCTCTTTTAACATACACAATTAACTCAGATGAATTAACCACCGTGACCTTTCTAAGAAAAAAAAATTAAATGTTCAGGTCTATTGACTGCTGTTCGAGGAATCAATCAAAAACTAATTTAATTTCGTCTCTGAAAATGCTAAGATTTGAAAAGAAATAATTCTCCTAGAACATTAAGTTTGACGGCTAAACTGAAGCAATTGTCCATGACCAGTCATTATTGTTTTTAGCAACCGGATTTCTCTTCAACAGACAATTCACATCATGAATTGAAACTAGACCTTCAGGTAAACTTAGTGCTTAAATGCGATTTAGGAGAACACGACAAATTAAATGTTCAGCGTTGTACTTTTTGTCCAATTTATATCAAAACAGAATTTGTTATGTTTGACATGATCACGTAACCAATAGTTACTATCACGGTTTGGTTCCCACATGCAGCGCCACCTTAAAATACTCTACAAATGTTATCGCCTGGTAACAGGTTTTCAAACGTGGAGAGTTAAGCGGTTATACACGAATTTGAAATTTTCAAAAAAAGAATCAAAACATACTCGACTTAACAAAGTACACGTCGTAAAGCATGCAAATATCGACCGATGAAATAGAGTTCAATCAAGTTGATGATCGCTCGAGCTCCCCACCAATTGAAAACATGTACTAAATGATAACTGGAAAGCGCTTAAAGCCTCTACGTCAAAAATGGCAGAATTAATTAACAGTCACTGCCGACTGATTTTATTTTATTTTTTTGCCGCACCCGAATGTCCGACTCGAATGCAAATACTTCAGCCGAGAAAAACAAAACAAAACAAAACAAAACAATTTTCACTGAACTACGAAGTTTTGAACTCGATAGTATCTTCTCTAGTTTCAAGACTGCCATTTCTTATCGGAGAGATTTCAATTTAACCAAATTCTCGCAATCTATTCTCAACTTTGTCGTCATCCTCCTTGCTCAAATCCTTTTGATCTCCTCCCGTCTTGTTGAAAACCCTGCAAATAGAATAGGTAAAAACTGTATAAAGAACAAACCCAAGTGTAGAAACAAACGATTAAATGAGGAATGAAAGAATTCACTGATTTTTTTAAACAAGAGTGCGCGTGGACAAGCGCAATACAAAGTTTGGCAAAGAAACGCCATTTTCATGTAAAAGGCCAAAATTTCATCGAAGAAACCGCTAAGAACCTAGCGTCTCGTGTCGTTCCTGAACTAGCTTCTTACGGTACCTTCTACTCTGTTATTACAAGAAATGTAAACCGAGTCCGGCAAGCGCACGTGGTAGGACTTCAAGCCGGTATTTTTGGTTCAAATTTTACTTACGAAAGGTAGAATGCAAAGACGTTGATACTAACCATCGGCAGAAATGGGTGTCAACCGTCTTCTCTTCCCCAAACGTGGAGACCATTTCTTCCTCAAAGTAACAATTCGCCTCTGGCGAAGAAGGGAACGGTACACATCTTACTCCGACGGCAAACATCTCAAAATAACAAACAAGCACCTCAGGTCAGCAATAACCATTATGAATATGCAAAATAAGATTAGACCAATCAGCTAGCAGGCACCTCTCGAATTTTAATGACAACACCCTTTGCACGCTTTCTCCTGCTACAAATTTGCATTTCCTTTGATTATATGGAGCCCACGTGAACCCGCTTATAGGCTGATGAACACAAAAGGTCGTATTTTAAATATTTTAAATCTTTTTACAGTTTTTCTGGAAAAAAAATGTGAAAAGAAAAAAATGAAAGACCTTGCCTAAGTTATAGTCTTTTTTAAAACCCTTATTAAATCTTTACCAAGCAAAAATAAATAAATAAATAAACAAATAAATAAACAAAAAAAAAAAATAACGTCTCTATCAAGATCCGTTCTCATACAAGTCTTCTCATGTTGGATACAAGCTAATAAAGGGAACTTAAAGAAAAAGACACAATAAGTTGAATATGCTTTACGGTCAGCCAGCCTTGTTGTCCTTTCTTAAAAGGTCTTTTCATCCCTAACTTGGTGGAAAAAAAATGAAAGATTGTACGCTACGGGAAAAAAATGGATCCAACAAAAATATAAAAACAAAGAGTCCCCTGCGGGGCCTGAAAGCCATGCCCTTCCGAAGCGAAGCTCGGAAATGTAACCACTGCGCTACAGGGAGGACTCCTTGAATTGGGTAGCAAATTTAACGGTACCTATAAGCGAATGAAATGTAGTTTTAATTGGCAGCCTCATCTTGCTTTGGAAAATATGCAGTGAAAGAATGAAAGACCTTGCTTAAGTAATAGAGTCTTTTTAAAATCCCTTATTAAATTATTAAATCTTTCCCAAGCAACAACAACAAAAAACTTTGCCATCAAGATCCGTTCTTTTGTGGGTCTTCGCCCACTGGATACAACCTAATAAAAACAGCTTCCATCAAAAAAGAAATAATAAACTGAATATATTTTACGGTCAGCAAGGTTTCTTGTCCTCTGTTAAAAGGTCTTTCCATTCCGACCTTGGTTGAATCAACAAAAAAAAAAAGCGTGGGGTGAACGCCATGCCCTTCCGAACCGAAGCTCGGAAATGTAACCACTGGGCTACAGGGGACTCCTTGAATTGGGTAGCAAATTTAACGGTTAATATGGATACAATAGTTTTTATTTATGATTATACGTGACAGTGATGACTCTCCTGGGGGGGGGGGGGAGGTACTCTCTTATATGGGCTATATAGGCAAAGTTAATGGTAAAATCTTTATTCGTGTTTTAAATAAAGGATTTTACTTTACTTTACTTACTTTACATTTGAACACGGTATTTCCTTCAGGACTTAACAATATTGAAATAAATTAGTCCAATTACCTACCTAATAAACCGCTAATAACTACCACAATAAGGTATTGTGTTGCCCCAAAGGGTATTGTTTTTCAGCTGTTTTGATCACGAATAGGGTTACGAATTAATTTGGCCATTTTGGTCACAAATATTGTACGGTTGTTGCACTCTATTGATAGTCTTGAACTGGGTATGCTTTTTTTAGAAGAGGCTACTTTTTCATTGTTATCGATAGGACCGTCAACAAAAGCCCTTCACGAGGCCTTTAACATCGGTCTGAACTAGATAACTAATTATCAAGCAGGTATAAAACAGGGTATTGACCAAAGGGTCAGGTCATAAATAGAGTATTAAATTTTTTATCAGGTCATAAATAGGGTAGGGAAAATCGCAGATCTTGGTCATAAATGGGGTATGGGTTTTTGGGAAATGGGCAGCACACCTCTACCCAATCAGTTTTTTGGAGTAACCCCCCCCCCCCCCCCCCCCCCCGCTCAGGAGGAGGAGAGGTTAAAACCATGGTAGGTATTTAGGGGTTTACGGTGGTACACACACACACTTTATTTAGACACGGTAAAAACATCAGTTAAAAGATTGAGGTATATTAAAAAAAAACTAACGAACAAACAAAAACTTGATTTACATGTTTGCCTTGTGGGAGTACGAGGAGGACAGTTGGCGATTTATCTCATATTTTAAGTTCATGAAAGATCTAATGGCTCTTACGTTAGGTGGAAGGCTATTCCACAAATGTGCCCCACTGTAGCAGAAACTACGCGTCAAAAAATCGGCACGGGGCTTAGGCACAGGCAACTTTTTTTCACTATTTCTAAGTTCGTAGTCCGTGCTAAAGGGTTTAAATAGGCCTTTCAGGTACTCCGGAGACTGATCATTCAAAGTTTCAAACACTCCTTCTGATATAGAGATTATCCTATCCTAGCTTATCGTGGAGGGCGGTAGCGCTAGAATAGTAAAGAGACTTGATGATAACCCTAATGGCGCGATTTTGTAGTTTTTGTTGTTCGTTGGCTAACTCGTTGTTCAGACCGCCCCACACAGGACAGCAATAATCAAAATATGGCTCTATAAAATAAAGCAATATAGCTGTATCTTCGCAAATGAATGGCCTCACTTGAGTGGTACATTTGTGGATTCACCTCGCCATATAACTGTGTATCTTTCTTATCAAAGTTGTGCTCAGGAGAAATCTACCCTGTGTGCAATACAGACACCGCTAGGAAACAAGAACACGGTGCTGGTTACCTGCTGAAAATCATGACGGCATTAAAAATCCTTTAGTCCATGATCGTTTCCTCTATTGGATTGTCCGTTTTAGTTTAAAATTGAACGACACTTACCTGAAAGTGGAAGTTCGATAATAATTCTACCGATCTGTAGAGTGACCATGAGATTGCATGAGATATGCGCTGCTTATGTACCGATCACCTTCCAACGCCTGATGTGCCAACCACCTAAAACCTAAAACCTCAATGCAGGTTTGACTTCTCCTCTGGGAAGGAAGGGATGTGCATGCAATCTCATGGTCTCTCTACAGATCGGTAGAATTATCATCGAACTTCCACTTCTAGGTAAGTGTCGTTCAAGTTTAAATTCTACCTCACTGTCACGTGACCTGAGATACCATGAGACTTCAAAGCCAAAGTTGGCACATCAGGGAAAACAAAAATATGAGCCAAATGGCAACTAACAAACACAATAGATAGATTTCAACCCGTTTATTACAAGGTTCTCAAAAGGAATCATTACAGTGTCAAAATAGCTTCCTGAAACTGAGAGGCACTACTCTCTGAAGTGTCCAAATTCTTCTCATAATAAATGGCAAAAGTTTGAGCAGATAACCACCCAGCTTTGCTGAGAATCTCTTGACTAGGCACCTGTGCCCTATGGGAAGCAGACAATGAAGCTGCCCTGGTACTATGTGTTTTATAAACATCTAAATTAATTCCAGACATTTGCATGACAGTTGCTATCCACCTACTTATGGTGTCTCGCGATACAGCTTTATGAGGTTTCTGAAAACTGATCAAGAGTTGAGAACCAGTAACACGAGGAGTCTCGGTTCTCTGAAGGTACTCTTTTAAAGTAGAAAAAACACATGAGTATAGGCCTTAACTGAGAACCAGAGGTTTTAGTTGTGTCCTTTGATTAGACTGCTTGAGGGGCTTACTAAATGTAAACACAATACTCGAGTGATACGTAGACATAACATTAATATCCAACAGATGTAAAATTTGTCCTCTCTGAGCAGTGACCAAACTAAGAAGCATAACCAGTTTGAGGCTAAGGTTCTTCAAACTGAACGATGCTACTGGTGACAATGCCTTCAAAAATCTCAACTCAATAGATACATCCCACACTTCCTTATATCTTTGTACTGGTGCTCGTAGATTAAAGACACCCTTCAGGAACCGCACTACAAGAGGGTGGCTGCCGATGAACATACCATCAACAGTGATAATGGTAGATAGTGCACTCCTTGCAGTGTTCAGTGAGCTATAGCTGAGATCCTTTTCAAACAGTTTTGTCAAAAACTGAATAACATCTGCTACAGAGGGATGAAGTGAATCAAGTTCCCTTTCGCAACAGTGGTTAGGCCACTTGTTGATATAGGCGTGATACTGTTTCTGTGTTCCTGAGCGCCAAGATGCGAGGCGAATCTTGGCAGAGTGTCCTGAAATGTTTTTGCTCTCAAGGAATTTCCTGATAATTTGCATGCCAGCAGTTGAAGCCTTGGAAACAGTGGATGCCGACGGCGAGGATCGTGTGGAAGCTGAAGTAACTGTGGTCGACTTGGAAGAACTAGCGGTAGACTCAGCAACATTTCCATGGCTTTGGAATAGTAAGGTTGTGCTGGCCAATTCGGAATTAGAATTGATTCATAGCAATCTTCAGTAGACATCTGCCTAGCAAACTGAAAGGTGGATAACATTAAGTCAGTGGTCCACTCGAACTGACAATAAAGGCATCTACATGAGCGGCCCCTGGTTCAGGCTTCCACGAATAATAACAAGCAACTTAAGCATTTGAATAAGAGGCAAACAGATCAATCTCTGGTTGTCCCAGTTTCTTTGTAATTTATTCAAAAGTACTGGGATCTAATGACCACTCTGTTCTGTCATTAAAATTCCTTGAAAAAAAGTCTGCCTCCTTATTTAATTTGCCAGGAATATGGGTGATGGCTGTCCATACATCTTGAGTCATGGTCCACAGCCATATTTCTTTTGCAATTGCATTGCAGAGCCTAGAGTGAGTACCTCCCACATTGGAATTAGAAAACAGCCCTAAGAAAATACGCGCGCTGACTGGTTAAAAATCGTGTTTCTATAACTCGATAGAAACAAAGAACTAGCACGAGCTGCTTAGTCCATGGGCCAGAATAAATTTCCAGTTTTAGGGACAAATTATGAGTAGTATCATCTTGAAGAATGGACCAAAGTACTGAAAAAAATTATGATGGCCATCTGCAATTTGTAGCTTAAGGGTTTAATTTTAAAGTTTAAAATCTCAAAACTTACTCTCCGGCGTGAAAACGAGGCTCTAAAATAAAAGTGTCTCAAATATGCAGAAATTTGGAGGCGTTTGATAGACAGGAAGAAAAATAAACAGAATACGTTATTATTCGGGCTTCCGTAGGAAAGCCCGAGTCATAAAATGCAAGCGTTTTCGTCGCCAAAAGGGGGGTCATGGTACCAGGCGTTCCATGTGTAGACCATGGAAACTGGGGACGAGAAACGCGACATTGCTCGCTCTTCGTGACAGAATGCAGTGTTTTTCGAAGAAAGTTTTGGTGAGAATCGCGCCTTATACGTTCATCTCGCATACCAAGATGTCGATCGTTCTCGGAAAGGGTCGGTCCACGAATTATATTGCTTGAAAGTCACTCAGGTAAGCAAAGGTCCCGTAAGATAACAACTGAGCCGATCGCGGTATGAGTTCAAACTACGAAAACACTGACAAAAAATAGGCAGTCAATGACGGAACGTGGCTACTGATGTTATTATTTAGAACTCTGCAGTAAAACAAATCATATTGCAACAAAACGAGCTAAACACGAAAACGATTTTGGACTGGTAGCTCATTAAAAACATGCGACTTGTTTCTTGTACAGCGCGAAATATGTCGATCTCCAAATTTGTAAAGAAAAGACTTTCGGTAACTTAAATTAAATATCTTAGTTCCAAGTTAGTTGGCTTGATTTTGGAGGCAAATTGTGCGGGAAAATTAAAACTTCTATTGTGCAGGGAATTGTGCGGGATTATTGGCGAACCAATGTTCTTGCCAAGCCCTAAGGAAAATCTGCATTGATCATGACGATAGTTTAGCCAAATTTATTTCACTAGTAGTTCAAATATATTTACCAGTCTTAGCGATCACCAATTCTTTTAGAAAACTCTGTCTGACTGCTAAAGAAAATCATGTTGCGTGACCTGAACTAGACGAGTATGAAACCAAAATAAATAGCAAAACAGAATGCCGGATCTCCCCTTATAAAGCAATTCCCTTTTAAAAAATACTCCTGCCATGATTCAATAAAAATATGTAGGTTAAATATTTCTTCATAAACTACGTTAAGGGTCGCAAATTCTCGGAAGTTATCCGCAAAAAACACAACTCAAAAGTTTATGCAAATTATGTGCCATGCAATTTGCGCCTTGTTATAGGGTTCTTGTTTTTGCAAAGGAGTTTATCTATTCGTACTCCAAAGGAGATATGACTCTTGAAAAGGTTTTAAGATCGCAACTCGGCAAAGATGTTCAGCTGCACAATTCGCTCGGATCGCCACGACCAGTAAATGAACTTCGTACAATTTCTGCCAGCATGTACAATGTAATCGCCATAAGTTGTATAAAGACCAGAAAAATTCTTTCCAAACAAATGCGTAGACAGCTGTGCTTGATTCTTGAACCAAAATGGTTTAAACTCACATCTTGCGATTGGATTAGGAGGATACTCAACCAAGCAAATTGAATAGTAAATATCTACGCGGAACTCTTGTGCTGAAATATCCCGATTCTTTAATTTGTTTTTATTGTGTCTAATACGCGTTTTCGTAAAGCACGATTTGATATCGCGATGCGAAGCCCAAGTAAACGCTCTCAGAGCGTTTTTGAATACTTTTGCAATGTTCAGTTCAAAAATGGGTTTATTTCTTAACACCTTTTTTTAATGGTGTAATGATATGCTTGATTTACTAGGCATCATGGGTAACCAATATGGCGAGCAATTTAGAGATATCATTGTCAGAATGGGAGCGTTTCATACCATCTGCACTTTACTTGGAATAATCGGAGAGAGGTTCCAGGGTGCTGGTTTGAGAGACGTATGTGTAGAGTTCCAAGTGATTGCAGAGGGTTCAGTGCCGGAGTGCTGGAAGGACGGAAATATAACCGTGCCGTGCGGCTGCACAAGCTTGTGTACGAGGCCCTGATGAGACAGGTGTAATCTGGATTCAAAAAGTGGGTAACAGAGAAGCACGATAAGAAGACGTCTTTAGTAGATGAAATGTTTTCTGGTCTTCAGAGCTTGCGCCATAACGTTTGCGAAGCTGAGTTCAAGAAGAAACTTTGCGAAAACTCTTTCTCTGAGTTTGCCGAGCTGTTTGAAAGATACATATCATTCTTTCGCCGCGAGAATGGTAAGCTGTCAGAGTTCTGGGTCTCCTACCTTGACTTGGTGGATATTCTGCTGGCAATGATATGAGTCTCAAAAGAGGGTGACTGTGATCTTCACCTTTCATCCATCAGAAACCCCATGCCGTGGTGCTTTGCCTGCGACAACATAAATTACGCGAGATACCTCTCGTCATATCTGTCGGAAATGTCTCACCTGTAAGATGAACATCCAGACATTTTCACATATTTGAAGTCTGCTAGGTTTGCTGTTCAGTTAAGAGAGGACAATCCCTTCGGTGAGATCCCTGTCGACCAAGCATGCGAAGAGACAGTGAACAAGGACACACAAACTCCTGGAGGCACCAAGGGCGTTAGCCTGATGCCCAAAGCAGTCAATAAATATTATTTGGTTGCTGAATATAGAAGTATTTTTATGAGGAATTTGAAGGACATGCTTCACTTGAGCAAAATCAAACTTTCACCACAATGACCTTCAAAAGAGTAGAATTGCAAGAGATGAAGCTGATATACAGTCCTTATTGACAACTCTGGAGGGCTGGATGAACCCTTTTCAGGGCGACATGCAAGACCTTATCTGCTTGTCCACAGGTAAGATGGCTTCTGAGGATGTTGCTGGTGATCTCCTACAAGCCAAACATTTGAGCGAGTTAGCATTCCAAAGTTTTAGCAAGGAAAGGTTGGAGGCTAATCCCCCCAAAGTAAGATTTCATGATTCGATGTCCAAGGCAATAAAGCTGAAGACCTTCAAACACATGAACAAGAAAGAGGGGCTCCGAAAACGAAATGCTAAGAGATTGTTCTTAACGCCGACCGTACACTATTCGCACAGATGATTGTTATTGCAGAGGCATGGCAACTCAGCATGAAAGAAGTGTTCTCCCATCCTCTCGGTCCGCTACCTTGGTCTCTGTCAGCTCCTGATGGCTCTCTAAAGAAAACAGCGAAATCCTCATTAGCCAAAGAGTTGCAAAAATATGTTCCGGTAGTTGAAAGTCATCTACCGTTCGGCTTGCATTATCGATGGCATGGGAATGGTTCAAAGTCTTAAAGGGGATCAAAAAACGTTTAAAGAAATTACAGAGATGCTGTTGGCCATGGCTCTTCGTGAGGGAGGTAGCAGCACCAGGATCGATGTTGTATTTGATAATTATCGAGAAATATTGATAAAGAACTTGAAAAGAGAGAAGAGAGGAACCGAGATGGGTAATACATACTGGAGTATCCGCTCTGACTATCGTGTACAGAAGTGGAGGCCGTTTTTGTCCAACACAGAGAACAAACAGCAACTGATTCACTTTATTGTTAACGAATGGCGGAAAGAATGTTGTAGTGTCAAGCTTGCTGGGAAGAAGCTATACGTCACAGTAGCGGAGGAGTGATATAAAATAACATCAGGCGGATCAGAACTGTTCGAAGAGCTTGGATCTACACAAGCGGAGGCAGACTGGACACAAAGCTGTTGCTACACGCGTATCATGCAGGAAGAAATGGATTTACCACAGTTGTGATTTCATCTGACGATGCCGATGTGTTCGTGCTAGCGCTTGCTTTCAAGAGTTTCGTTCCTTCCTCAGTGTATATTAAGTGCGAAGCACAGGCCAGAAAGAGGTATATTGACATCACGTATGTTGTTCAGCACCATGGTTCAGAGGTGTGTAGATGTCTTCCTGGACCACACGCCTTTATTGGTTGTGACACTGTAAGTGCCTTTTCTGGAAAAGGCAAAATGCCTGCATTTGAGGTTGACGAAGCGACACGTGAGATTGAGAGAGCTCTTCCAACTGGTGAGTACAGATTGGGATGTGTCAGATGAGCTGTTTTCACGTCTTCAGGAGTTTGCCTATTTCATGTACAGCTCAAATCCAGGAATGAAAGATGTCAATGACTTGCGGTACTGCCCCTTCTGCGCCAAGAAAGGGGACCTTGACTCTAACCACTTGCCACCATTTGTCGACACTCTGCGCAAGCACCGTGAAAGAGCCAACTACCAGGCTGCGATCTGGCGCCGGAGTCTCCAGAGCCACACACAGATACCCTCACCAGCTGGACATAAGTGGAGTCTCGAGGAAGATAGCTAACTGGATGAGTGGGGAGCCAGCGCCTGTGGCTGTGTTTGACTGTGTTTGAATGTTTTTCAATGCACGGATTTGTGTACATTGAAAGACTGACAATCGATATGAGAACCCAGTTGAGGCTATCACTGACACATATGACGAGGTAGACAATTACACACATACCACTATCGAAAAAATCTAAACCCCGGTCTTGTAGTGATGAAAGATATGACCGTAACTAGAATCCTCTTACCGGTATAATTGCGATTTTGAAGAGGTATATTCTGTTTCTACGTCATGTTAGAAGACAAGAGATTTATGTTTATTTATTCCGTATCTGTATCAATGTATTCAAAGAAATATGGCTTCCACAGAAGTGTCTTTTCACTCAAATGTGCTTCAGGTTTAATATTTAAATGCTAAGGAAGAGTGGTTGTTTTGTTCTTGTCAAGAATACGACTAAACTGTGAAGAATTGTTGTTAGAAGATCGCAAAGAGAAACCAAAAAAAATCAAGAAAAAGAATATGGAGAAACTTTTTAAGAAATGAAGCTTGGTTGCGATAGCAACCAAATAGAAACGCCTTTACAAAGACATCTCAACCTCGAAATATGCACCTATTTATTGTATTTAATCCAGAGTTAGTTCAATTTTTCAAAGTAGAACATTTTATATATTGCAACAGTAAGTCAACAAAGGTGATCACTTAACAATATCAGTGACGTCACTTGACCACGTGATTTTAAAATGGAAGCCACATTGTTAGCATACATAAAGATAAAGTAGAGTGAACAAGGTTTCTAAAAATGTATGATAGCGTTTGTCCTTAAAGTGCCACTGAAACGAAATTTTCGTACTCTCTTTTATTATCCCAATCTATAGTTTCAAGCGTGCTTAAAGTAATGGTGAACTTCATTTCTGTCAAATCCTAACGGAAAGTGCTTTTTTTAGCTGTTGAAGTCGACTTTTTGGAGCAAAACTGTGTCCGGGCTCTGGAACCGAGTTTAAGGACCTTGTGACGTCACTGGTTGTATTCACGCAAGAAGCGCTATAGATTCTTTCTTGTTTTCACTTGATTTATTCAAGTTTATTCTTCATATTGTCGATACCTACTAGTTTTCTACCTTGTAATTTCTGTCCAGCCTTGATAAGAAATACACATCATAAACGTTGGGGGGCGCCAGAGAGTGTCGATTCACCAAAATAAATGCTACAGATTAGAACAGCTCAGTTTACTTTTCGAACATCTTGAGTACTCGATTGGATGTTTCGAAGACGAGTGTGGCAACTTTTAAATCACGTCCTAAAGCCTAAACACGATATTTCGTCGTCTGTTTTCAGCTTAGTTCTGAAATTTGGATTCTCACGTTTATCTAAGGTCTATTAACAAGGTTCGAATATATCCTCGGCAACTTTTAATACTGCATTAAAAGCCGTAAGGGCATCAGCCATCCGCAAAATCACGAAGTTATTAACGGTCCACAAGCTTTGAGTCGAGTACTTCTTTGCACACAGAGGGCATCTTTTTATGACACTAATAAGTGAGAGTTCTTGTGGTAGACAAAATGTATCTTTGAAAATTTGATCCGCAGCAGGGTTTGGTTTATCGACGCATACGTATCAGTGTAAACAAAGCGGGAATTTCGCTTCTCTTTTACACGTATCTCCCAATTGCAATATTTCACGGCCGATGGATTACTTTGAGTTTCTTAGCACATACTCATGTTTATGATCTTCATTTAATAGTATCCAAGTTCAAAACAATTCGTTAAAATGTCACTAGTTTACACTCCTTTCGAAGCTTTATTAAACATAATTTGAACTAATTTGCATATATGACCTTTCGCCGCCGACATTGTCACGCTTTCTCTCGTTTCCTGAAAGCATACCTGCTGGGTCATGGCAGCTTAGTTTACCTTCGCTTAGTTTAAATTCGCTCCCTCCTATAAAAGAAGAGGGTTTCTTAAATTGTTGCTGTTGTGATAACTTGTAGGATGTAGCAGATACAACTGGACTAAAGGTCATTGTGGCACAATCTCGTCCGCTGTGAAACTCACAAAGCGTCCGGTCTCCTCGAAGCGAAGCGACTCGAAAACTCGAAGCGTTGTTGCTGCGATTCGTGCAGCAGCAGTCCGGATATTATTTTCAAAAGCCGCTTCCTCTTGTTTTCATGTCTTTTTTACTTTATGAGTGTAGATATTGTTTAATTGAGTGCTGGCCATTTCACCAAGAGTCCCGATCATTTTGCGATCTAAGAACTCCCACTCGTTTGCTTGCCTACATAAAATATCCTGCAAATATCCAATTAAATAGACTGGAAAGCCCCAGGATCGACTCTCGACCTCTTCATCTCTAAGGCTCCTGTTATTATCTGCTTTACAGCTCTGAGATGTCCTTAAGATGTTTTTTTGGGGGGCTTCGAACAGTAATCTCTTCTCCCATAATCACTCTAAATTTTCAGCGCGCCATGAGAGTAATACAACCAGTGACGTCACTAGGCTGTTTTGGCCGCGCCAAAATGGCCGCCAATTTTTGGGCTTAACCAGCCAACTTCGAACGGCTGAAAAAGCAGTTTCCGCTTACCGTATGCGAAAAAAAAGTTTGCAGTGTTTCCAAGTAAGGTTGAAACTTTATTACTAAGCAAAAATCTCACATACAAAAATTTCGTTTCAGTGGCACTTTAAGAGTGGTAAGAAATTCGATATTTTGTTGTCCTGGCCCATGGACTAGTTGACGTAATGATGGCGCGAGCAAAGAGAATTTACATTTTGATGATCAAAGTAAACAAGTTGTTTCCCTTTTTTTCGTCGCGGTGTTTTCTAAAAGAAATAGAAAACTGACATGTTTTCCGTGTTTCTATCGAGTTATAGAAACACTTGAAAAAGCTGTGGAGACACTCGCCTATGGCTCGTGTTCCCACAGCATTTCTCGTTCTCCCAAACTCACTTCATTTCTCGTTCTCTCCACTCGTGTTTCTATAACTCGATAGAAACAAGGCACATGTTTACTATTTCTTAATTACCATACACCAGAAACAAAGGAAAATGCCAAATAATAACAAGGGTAAAATTGAACCACGACAGATATGTTACAACAAACGAAATTAAATTCGATCTTGCTCCTGCAATAGTCCAAATTTTCTTTTGAATGGTTCCCATTTCGCATCTTCAAACGTTTTTTCGGAAATTTTCGAACCATTCTGTGCTGTTTTCTTTTTCTTTATTTCCACAATATGGTCGCGTGAAATGCTTTCCGTGAGATCAAAATTCCCTGCAATTGATCGTTCACTAGGCTTCAACCATTACAGGCTGGTAACCATGAATTACAGGCATATATTCGCTGCGACAGTCGTTCTTTCCATTTTCATTCTAGTTTCGTACTGGAGCTGAAAATCAAACTTACTAACAAAGAGTAGCATCTCAGGTATGTAGACTTAATTTATTAACGAGAAACTAATGCCAAGCATGTTAAGAGAAGCTTTTGTGACAACGGGTTTTTTCGCTCTGAATTCTAAACTGGAGAGACGGGCGTTGAGAGGCCTAACTGGCTGGAAACTTGTGTGCTTGACTCTATGAAATTAACTTGACTGATGGGGAATTAGCTCACAGACACTCGCTTGCTACGGGAGAGGAACTTGTCTCGGGTTCCAAAGTACCGTCGGATTTGCTACAACTGAAATCAGGACACTCAGAGAATTTGGACTTCACACATTTATTCTTCGTACTTTGCTATACGTCTACGATGTACAATTCGTTCATGTAAAATCGACTTACAAGAGTGCGAGCATTGCTTTTGTATCACACAACTCACCAGAGCTATACATTACATTCTGCACTATCTGAGATTGTCTCACTAGTTACTTTAGATATAGGATATGCTTCGTTGCATACTGATCGTCAACGGCAAAAAAAACTACTTCGAGATTTCGCAAGACCACCCGACGACCTCCGAAAATGTTTAAGCTGAGCACTTCTGATGATGTCCAAATATGACACTTTCTAAGGTTGTAAATTATTCAAACAATATACAACCTTCCAATTAATATTCTAATCTTCTGAAGAAACTTTCCTAAAACTACTTAACGTCTTTATTGCACTTGTTCCTCTTAATTGTGACAAACTTTAGAAAAACGCCACGTCGAAGCCTCTTTCAACAATCGACCAGTTCCAGGTGCCATCTTTTAATTGTTAGCCAGGTAACCTTCGTAGCCACCTGGCCCGGGTTGTTTGCAATGTAGATAACGCTATCTACCGGATAAATCACTCCAGTGGATAGCGTGGTTTGTTTTGTTAACACTTATCCACGGGATAACGATTTATCCGGTGGATAGCATTATCCAGCCTTCGAACATTCGGAACCTGCTTGCTTCCTTTCTCGCTTGGTTAAAGCAAGTTCATTTTACTCCCGCAGTTCAAAAATATAACCAGCGACAACATATTTACAAGCCTTGTTTAAGTTATCAGCATCAAGCAGATTGAGTTAGCAATTTCTACAGTTCACTGTTTCTTGCCGGCACCAGCTTCACCAGTAATCTCCTCTAGTTCGCTCACGATATTCTTGCAAAAGAAGCATTCTTTGTTGTTCATTAGGTGGCGAGATATGCAGGATCTACAAAGAAAAAACAAGAACTGCGGGTGAAAAGACTGCCGTCTGAAGTAAAGTTCCATTTAATTAAAAATGACGCGTTTGAGAGAACTCACAAGGTTTTTCTTCATTTCAGTGTTATTGGAATTGGGGAGCACGTATGACGCAGTGATGAGAGCGCCCTGCTCCCTATTCTCGATTCCGGCCCGGTGCCATATGTGAGTTGAGTTGGTTGATGGTTCTCGCCTTGCTCCGAGGGTTTTTCACTGGGTTCTCCAGTTTTGCTCTCTCTCTCCCCGCACCTTCCCCCCCCCCCCCCCCCCCCCACTAAAACCAACATCTCCAAATTCCAATTCCACCAGGATAGAGAACCCGCATGAAAACCATCTAAGGCTGTTGTGGGTTCCTCTCTTAACATTGTATTTTTTATTTTATTTTCTATTTTATTGAAATTTCTAATGACGTAAACCAGAAATTTTACAAGACAACAAATAATGCCCTGACCAATATACTCAATTGCTAAAAAAACCAACAACAAAAACAAAAAAGACAAAAAATAAATAAATAAATAAATAAACAAACAAAGTAATATATTTCTAACGCCTAATACTTATGACATCTCTAGTACCCACTGTCACGTGACACCAACCTGCATGATGCATGACCGCACGGAATGAACCTGACGGAGATCTTGACTGCGCAACAGATGGGACATAATTCATCGACATCCACGGATTCCTGTTGGAAACGAGCCGCATTGAGTAAATATCTCATGACTGAACTGCCGACCACAATTTATGTGGTTGACAGCTCCGTCCACACTACGCCGGAGGAATTTGAAAACGGAGATTTCACTCTAAAAACGCATCAACAAATCCAAATTTTCAAACTACACCGGATCACAAGATTCAAAATTGTGTACTAGCTTGTACAACTATACAGCTTTCTTTTAAACAAACAAACAAAGAAAAAATAAAACAGAAAACAAAGAAACCCAAAAACGGGCTAAAAAAGCCAAACAATAGGAAGAAAGAAAATGACACTTTCTTTCAATATATCGCAAAAGTGTTTTCCATAGAAAGTTAAAAAGCGTTATTGCACGTATTTAAATTAAACCCTTGTTGCAAGTTGCAGCAAAATATCGCACCGAATTGACCTCGTGTCTATTTAGCGCAACAAGTTGCCGTAAGTTGCAACACGTACTGCAATATGCGCAACAGCGCTTCTCGACTAAAAATGCAACGTTGTTGTGCGACAAAAAGATGTCGCCTGAATTACGAGGCCTAAATCTTACAACGTTTTCAGCATGTATCGTAATGGAATAAAAATGGCGAACGACAACGCTTTCCTTAGCCCAAAATTCGAACCATATCTAAAAAGGGGATTACGTCAAAGTGATTTAATAGCCAATCACAGCACGTTCTAGCACAATCATGATTGACAAGATTCTGACGTGACGAGTCGTAAAGCAGTACAACAACAGCACCTGTTTCTGGAGCCCAGTCTCCGAGTTCTGCCCGTCAAGATACATCACTAGATCTTCGACACGCTGTACCTCCTCTGTCGTTACGTCTTTGTTTACCACTGTAAAATAGTAAAGCATGAATTTATCCAAGGCTATTGCGCATATTAGTTTCATTTCTCCGTGGAAACTCTCAACCCAACTGTCAAAGGTTTAAATCAGTTTTAATGGCGCTCAATATACTTAATAGTCTGTTCAAAACATTCAGTGAGTTCTATCTCGATAAACAATTTTATTCTTTTCGGAGGAAAGGAAAAACACAATTTTATGAAATGTGGGGGATAACTCTAAGGGTATATCATCAGATGGAAGCAAATTTTGCCTAGAGTTTACATTGCGTGATGTTTTAAGAAACATCATACTGACACGCAAGAAAAACAAAACTTGATGTGTCATTAACCAAAACGAACATGAAATATGTTTCTTGAATTTTTTGAAATATCTCTTCGTCGATGTTTGTTGGTAAAAATGGCAATTTCAGACTTGTACACGAGGTGGAGACCAGTAAATAACTGGACCCGGAAGGATCTACGGACCGCACTTCACAAATCACTTGGTCATGCCTTATTTCTTCGCCGAAAAAGTGGATCTGCCACTTAGAGGTGACTACGTTTTGGTTAAAACAATTAATACGGTAAATCTTCGAATTAGCGCCTCCCCTCGTATAAGCGCCCCCATCTTCTCCTAAATTTGAAATATGCGCCAGGACGCTAACTCGACGATTTACGGCATTTAGAGAAGCAGCAAACTAGACAAAACCAAGACAGAGAAAGTCATTAAAAGATGCACACCTCGCGTTGATACTCGAGAAAGTTCATCACTGACTCTTCGTATAAGCATCCTCCTGTTTGCGAGTTTTCTAAAGATCTGCTTCAATTGACCAATCAAATGTCAGAATTGGGCGGGTTGAGGTTAGACTTCCTCCCAGTGGGTGGAAAAGATGATGTATCACCATGCCAACTGCCGCCAACCCCCCGCTCCCATAGTTAGCTTTTGACTTGCTAAACTCGAATCACCGCATGTTTGTGGCAGACCAGATCAAATGAGACACAAAATAAAAAGGTCAAATATTATTTAAAAACTTCCTAACTTTCTCGAGTGGCAACGCAAGGCGCGCATGGTTGTAAACATGAGGACTAAAATTGTTTAGAGGAAAAAAAAACAAAACAAAAAACCAAGTTTTTAAAGTACATGTTTTGAAGGAGAATTTTTGTGATGATTCAGACGATTTCTCGCCAGCAGCTGTCTTCCCGCCAACTAAAAAGCACACGGTGTCCAGACTGTACCCAGGCTCCGCTAACAGGGCTGAAGTGGCTCTCTCCTTGCTGTAATAATAATAATATTGTAACAATAATTATTAGTAATTATTAATCATTGGAGGTGGCTCTTGTCTTGTGACTAAAACCCTAGTGTGTGACCATTCAAATGAAAGCTATTGAGCGGTACTTTCATGTGGTACTGTTTATTATGCTGCACAATGTGGCTGTAGCTTTAAGTCTGTGGATAAAACCTAGTGTGTGACCAATCAAATGAAAGCTATCGAGCAGTACTTTCATGTAGTATTGCTGTATGTTCAAGGTCATTCTAAATATTACGTGTGTGACTGAAATTCTAGCGAGTGACCATTCCATTCCAATTTGAGCACTTTTTTGGATGAACAACGTTTGAAGTTTGAAACAAACCTTTCAATTGTGCCTTCCATAAGCAGCGTCAGCAGGATGCCAGTAACAGCACCAAGAATTGGAAACCTATCTACTGTTTCCAGTCCTGAGGAAAATAAGAAAAAATAGAGAAATAAAATTTAAACAACAACAACAACAACAAAAAATACTAAAATGAAGATGAAAAGTCTGTTTCTAAGCATGAGTTTGATCTTGATCTTACCAAACAGAAACTAGAAGAATTGAACTCTGCTCATCCCCTCCCCCTCCAAGATTTCTTTGAGGTTTCTCTAACAATTCAACCGCCTGTGCTTATGCAAACCATCTGGACAGGCTGGGTGGAAAGACACAAAAAACTTCCCTCTTCCGAGAACACGACTTCTGAAACTCATTTATAATTCCTCAAGTTAAAACAAAAAATTCATGGCCGTGACGGTGGTTCGGATACCCGGTCTTAATTAGCATAGATCTTGACGATTTTACTTCTCCGTTTACTCCTTAGTTTTTGTTCCGATTGAGAAGATATATCAAACACTCGAGACAGTGTTTCATCGGCTATCCAAACACCTCGATTTTTGCTGTGCATCGTGTTTTCAAGTCTCTTCTCGATGTTTGGATATCCCGATGAAACACATTCTCTCGTGTTTGATATATTACATACAATACCTCGACGAGGCTATAACCCAGGTCTCCGTATCATTAAGCAGCTGCGCATTTCATATTTTAATTTTATACCGATTCATAGCCCTTCTAAGTTGCACGTGGCGATTTTACTTCTCATATGATAACGACGATAAGGAAAAACTGGCAAACTTAAAACTAGCAATGTTTTGCCACTTTTGCGATACCAAATTGATCTTTTCCTGTTTGGAAGAAATACAGTGTATAACATGAAACATGGTTGCCACATCGAAACGTCGAATTGCGTTACTCCTTATATTTCTTGTTTTTCCTAATGAAACTAAAATTTACTTGACCAAATACTAAATATAAAACGTCAGATAAAGTACTGTAACGGCTTCTTGCCTCCCTTTCAGCCGTCTTTTCCATATATTCATTAAGAATGATAAGTTCTCAACAAATTTTCCATCATCATTGACCCAAAATGTTTCTCTCAGCCTTCGGTGGTAGTAAATCACCCGTGTAAAGTTATTTTACAGTGCGATAACTCAAACCGGGCCGCCTAGAAGAAAACTAATCAATCAAAACGTAAACCGAGAACAACGGAGTGGTAGCTTCTTGTGACGGCAAGTAACGGTCTGTTTGACGTGAAAATATAAACACTATCGACTCCTCTGCGTTATATACACTCCAACAAATATATAATAAGTCCTTTCACGGCGAATTATCATAATTATAAATCTCGCTCGAAAAATTTAGCTAGAAAACTCACTTTGCGACAACTAAACCAAACCCGTCGAAAAGCGTACAAAATTTAGTATCAAAACTAACCAATCAACAATGGCAACGTTACCTGAGAGGTTCGCAACACTTCGCACTTTGTTGGTTTTTAATTTTGTTAAGACCTATTGTTCGTATTCTTCGATGTTATTGGTTTATTTGAGAAACAGATCGCTACCCTTTGTTCTCAAGTAACGTTCTGATTGGTTAATGAACTCTTTCCAAGTGGTCTGGTTCTAGTAGTCACACTCTAATTTCCCCTGACTTTTATTTTAAATGTCAAATTCCCTGACTTTTCCCTGACTTTGAAGAATTTTTCTTTTACTCTAACCATTTCCCGACCTGGAGCAACTCTAATGAAAGTATTACAATAATTCGTTTTGTAGAAGACTTCCACAGACATTACCTGGTAGATGAAGCCTCGTTACGTTCTCAAACAGATTTGAACTGGCTGTCACACGATTAAGCACCTGAGTTAACAACTTGAAAAAGAAAAACAATAATACAGTATAATCGATATCCAGATCATTTCATGATTCCACCAAAAGTGCCATGAGACGTAAAGGATAGCTGCAACGAAGTCACTGTCGAAAATCGCATTTAACATGTCTAGCTCTCATAGCTGGTTGTTTGCAGATCTGTGTAACTTGCTACACTATCTCTAATTCAGCGTAAAGCGCTCTTCTCTCTCTTCACTCGCATTTTAGACGAGATTGCGCGCAGCTAGCATGCATTGAAAACGTTCTTGGTTGGTAATCCACAATCCCTTTTGATCCCTTCTGTATATTTACCTGGAAAAGGCGAGCGATGTGAAGTTCAGCGGACTGTCGTTTCCAGTCCGTGAACACCTCAGGGGCAGCTGTGGCGACCATCTCTAACACCTAAGAATATACAACACAAGCATGAACAACTAGGATTCAGTTTAAGACCTTTTATATATTCACGGAAGATAACACAAGCCTTTTCACAAAAATACCCCCCCCCCCCCCCCCACAAAAATAGTGCAACAACAAATTTCGATGACGAAAAAAAAAAAAATGTGTGATCGACAATTCTATGCCAACACACGTTACGTGTAAACTATTGCCACACTACGCCGGAGGAATTTGAAAACGCAACAATCGTTTGAAACTAACTCGGGCTGGGAAATCACATGATTATCGTGAGTTCATCGTTTCAAAAAGCTCCGTTTCAAAATGTTTTCTGTCTACACGAAAACGAAAAGCAGGCGTTTTCAAATTCCTCCGGTTTGAAGAGCGTTTTCGAGAAGTCCCGTTTTCGTGACGGATTAGTGTGGACGGTAGGCCTAACCGTAGAAAATAAGCTAGGTTTCCGAATTTCTCCGGCGTAGGGTGAACGCTCCCTGAAAAGATCGAGAGTAAGAATTAACAACTCACCCGCATTAACCCGACAGTCAAATCAAAACAAACTGCGCATGTTCGTAACTGGCGGGAATCCAGTACAGTCTCCATGCGATGTGTGGCCTGTTGAATCTATAACATATACAGAATGTTTACAAATTTTGCTATCTACAATCAGAGATCTTTTAGAATTTAACAGCAAACTCGTTAAGCATGGCACTGAAGGTCTCTAAAGAGTCTCTTGGCCGAGACTGCGAAACGCCGCGTCAGACTTGCCACGAACTATTTATTTCTCATCATGCAATTTTTCTTTTAAATATCTGCAGATCATTTTACGTACTAATTTTCAAAAATAGTATTCTTGCTGGTGAGAGGTAATATTTAGTAAAAATAGCAACCTCAAGGTAATTTCCAAGAAATAAAAATGATTTTAAAAAATGTTACGCAAAAAAGCAGTTAAAACTATGCACACTAAACGTTTTGATCATTGAGATCATCATCACAAAACTGATTAAGTACCATACCTCTTGTAACATTCCTATAAACTCCGAGAAAGACCAGTTCAACTGGTTTAGCAGGCCGTTAAGAAACTCGTTTGCCAGTTGGTTGTCTTTAACGCACAGCTGACCAAAGAGTCGCTGGCATTTCTTAGAAGGATGAGGAGCTGAAATAAAAAGGCAAATAACACTGAGCGTGGTTGGGAAAAAAGGTTGGGAATTAGGACGAAGTTACTTCATTTGAGCTTCAGGAGGGAAGTACTAGCGTGAGGGCTGAAACGTTTAGCAATATTTTACAGTTGTCAATTTCAAGGATCCTTAGCGTTGAAAAACCAAGCCCTCACAAATTTGGAAACACAGGAACAGTTGTCTCTAAGAGGTATTTCATTAGTGACTTCATTTATGCGGCAGAATTTGTAACATATAAGCGTTTCTCTGAGCCATTTTCTTTGCACTGTAAATTTAAAGAGCTTCGCCGAAACTTCATTAAATACTTACGTTGAAGACTGGCTCGCAAATGGCCTGTAAATGCAAAAAAGTGCATGTCAGAACGGTTTCGTAAGCCATTTTTGATTGATTAAAATTCTAACTGGGCTCCGAGGCTTAGGAAAATATAACAAAATAAATCGCATCGTGCTGTGAGAATGGATGAGTCATTTCATCCAAGACTCGGAGCCATGTGAGTATTATAATATGTCGAAATGGGCCTATTGGTACACGAGCAAAGTCGAAGCACTGTACCCA
This sequence comes from Orbicella faveolata, assembly GCF_042242905.1. Lineage (NCBI taxonomy): Eukaryota > Metazoa > Cnidaria > Anthozoa > Scleractinia > Merulinidae > Orbicella > Orbicella faveolata. The sequence continues at coordinate 5,229,248 of NW_028301569.1, forward strand.
TGCACATGGATAAAACGTCTTAAGGAAGAATCGCTAGTGATTTTTCTAGGAATTAGATGTAGAAGGATGAAAACACCCAAACAAAAAGATTCCCTCCCACATGATGGCACTTTGGATTGGTAGCAGGCTTTTCCAGTGTCTATCTGTCAATTATTAAGTAAAAACATCGCATGCAAGATAATGCCGCGTAAATAAAACACACTTTGTCAACTTACCTTGCTCAGGCAATCCCAGCGTAATGACGTCTGGCGAACTCGTGTAACGAAACGCAAATCCACAGCCCTGTTACCCAAACAAACAGGAACATGAAAGTTCTGTTTAGGAGGGAGGGAATGACGAACACGGGAATCAAGGAGGGCGGGGGGGGGGGGGGAACTCTATGGGAAATGGTAGATGGGAAAATGTGGGAAGACAGATTCTCAAGGTGGCAGGAACCGGGAAAAATGAAGGACGCTTTCCCTCCGATGAATAATTTGGTTTGAATTTCCGGAAATTTCCAGCGACGCATGGTGCAGTATATTCTGTAATTTCCAAAATAGAGGACAACCTCGCGAGGTATACACAAATTTTTCGCTAATTTCGTACCGTCAATCTCCATTCTATTTGATTTCCCTACCGGAATTTCCAGAATTTTCAGTTGAATGGTTCGCTTTTCGCAAATTCAGCAATTTCCAGTTTTCTAGAAACTCTCTCAGAAAATTTTCCTGCCATTTTCCCAAACTTCAAAATTTTGTGAATTTTTGGTTGAATGGAAAGCGTTCAGAGAACTAGAGAAATTCAACATTGGATAATATCTTACAAGAGAAAATGCGCCACGAGGAAGCGACCACCAACGAAGGGGCAAGAACTAGGGGTAAAAGCTACGGGCTGTGAGTAATTCACAACATCTTGTCCATCCCTCTTCTGTATTTAAATACATCTTCTCGTTACTGGTGTCCGCATATGTCTCTCTGTGCTAGATGGGATAATTTACTCGGGGTGATAAATATAAAGGCTGCCAACTCACTTGTAAGTTGGTTCTTAGTTTTCTTTTTACTCATTTAACTCACCTTCCATATTCGCACCAGAATCCATGTTGTTTGAACCCAAGATCGTTTGTCATAAGCCGCCATAAGAGAACGAACACATTTTTCCAACCTGATGGTTTGTCGAAATTATTAAATTAAAAGGGCAGTTTTCATACAATACTATAACAACCTTGAAGAGGCGCGGTGGCCTCGTGGTTAGTGCGTTCTACTCCGGATCGAGCGGTCTGGGTTCGAGCTCTGGCTGGAGACATAGTGTTGTGCTCTTGGGCAAGACACTTTACTCTCACAGTGCCTCTCTCCAACCAGGTGTACAAATGGATACTGGCGAATTAAATGCAGAGGGTAACCCTGCGATTGACTAGTATCGCATTGTATAGGGGGAGTAGAAATACTCCTAGTCGCTTCATGCTACAGAAACCGAGATAAGCTCCGGCCTGATGAACCACTTGGCTGGAATGCAGACTTTACCTTACCTTACTGTAATAACTAGATTTCTTTGTTTATCTCAGTCATCGTACTCCTTTATCACTCTTCAAAATCAATAGGAGGTCCTGTTTTACATGTTTGTCTTTCGAATCTTAAACGATTTAGTACAAAAGATTAATTTGCCCAGTTTATGGGTCGCATCTTACTCATGTAATTTAAAATTCAAATCCCTGACAACAAACTAAATTCCTTAGGTCAGCGCATTACCCACACGAAGAAGTTAAGCAGTTTTTGCTTCATGAATGCTTTAGATTCTCAGACATTTATCTTTAGGAATCGTTTTCAATTATCGTCAACAACAACAGCAGCACCAGCCACAACAACAAATTTGGTTACTGATCGGTTTAAACTAAAAGAAAAACAGAAATGACTTACAGAGCTTCTGGCATGTTCTCCATTGCTGCAAGACTGTCTGGGTAACAGACAAATGCAGCTAAAGCTTGAATAATAACATCCCGTAAATCTAAGGGTGAAAGAGAAAATGATCACACATTTGGTACAAGCCTCAAGAAAGGATGATAAGAAAGAAGGGAGGTAAGAAAGAAGGAAGGAAGGGGGGGGGGGGTAGGGAGCATGGGGGCATGGGATCAAAGCAGCACGGGAGCATAGGAGCATAGGGACATGGGAGCTTGGGGGAATGGAAGCATGGTAGCATAACAGCATAGAAGCATAGAGTATGGAAGCATGGTAACATGGGAGCACGGGAGCAAGGGAGCATGCTGATCAGGAAGTTTGTGGGCAAGGGAGCATGTGAGCATGGGAGCATGGGAGCAAGGGAGCAAGGGAGCAAGGGAGCAAGGGAGCAAGGGAGCAAGGGAGCATGCTGATCAGGAAGCTTGTGGGCATGGGAGCATGGAGCATTGGAACATGGGGGCATGGGAGCATGGGAGCGTGGAAGCAAGTTAATCAGGGAGCTTGTGGGCATGGGAGCATGGGAATAGGGAGGCATGGGAGTATGGGAGCATGAGAGCATGAGAGCATGGGAGCATGGGAGCATGGGAGCACGGGAGAATGGAGCATGGGAGCATGGGAGCATGGGAGCATGGGAGAATGGAGCACGGGAGCATGGGAGCATGGGAGCATGGGAGCATGGGGGCATGGGCGTATGGGAGCGTGGGAGTATGGGAGCACGGGAGCATGGGAGCATGGGAGCATGGGAGCATGGGAGAATGGAGCATGGGAGCATGGGAGCATGGGAGCATGGGAGAATGGAGCATGGGCGTATGGGAGCGTGGGAGCATGGGAGCACGGGAGCATGGGAGCATGGGAGCATGGGAGCATGGGAGAATGGAGCATGGGAGCATGAGAGCATGGGAGCATGGGAGCATGGGAGCATGGGAGCATGGGAGCATGGGAGCATGGGAGAATGGGAGCATGGGCGTATGGGAGCGTGGGAGCATGGGAGCACGGGAGCATGGGAGCATGGGAGCATGGGAGCATGGGAGAATGGAGCATGGGAGCATGAGAGCATGGGAGCATGGGAGCATGGGAGCATGGGAGCATGGGAGCATGGGAGCATGGGAGAATGGGAGCATGGGCGTATGGGAGCGTGGGAGCATGGGAGCACGGGAGCATGGGAGCGTGGGAGCATGGGAGCATGGGAGCATGGGCGCATGGGAGCATGGGAGCATGGGAGCATGAGAGTATGCTGATCAGAGAGCTTGGGGTATGGAAACATGGGAGCACGGGACCACGGGAAATACCGAGGCAACATGTCAGAAAAGGAGAAAGACGACCAAGTGAATTGAGAATAAGCTGTTGCTTGCAACGTACCTGGATTGATAATTTTTTGGTTGATAAAGTGCGTGCACAAAAAGACCGCCATTTTTTGAAGAGTACCATTGGCATCTAACGAGAAAAAAAAAAAATAATAACAGGAGGAACGTCTGTTGGTGAGAACTGAATTCATAAATCGTAGAAGCTGTAGACAAGATAAAAGCTCGCAATGTAAGTGAGGCAGTGAAAAAGTTTTCAAAATTTATTTCCTTTCTGGTATAAATAAATGCTGTTGTTGTTGTTGTTGTTGTTGTTGTTGTTGTTGTTGTTGTTCAAGATCGTCACGCAAACTTTCGGGTCGCGAGAAAAAGCGTTATGCAATGACGTCAGCAAGAACACCTCAAGAGACTGGGTTTGAGTGGAGCCCAGTCTGTTTGTAACAATAAATATCCGTGTAATTCAGTTGGAAGTGGAACGAGAACTTGGCATGTTTCCATGCAAGCAGAAAACACCTTGCTAAGCAACTTCCCACATGCTCACTACAAGAAAACCACTCGCTTTTTGAGCTCTATGACGCGTTTACTTTGTCAGTAAAAAGAAGCAAAGCAACAAAGAAACGCTTTGTCCTCGAGGCGATAAAAAAGTCTTCACAATGATCCCATAATGATGCGAAGTATGCACGACTATTTGAAATAATAAAAAAAAATGTTTAAAAAGCAATGGACCTGAATTCAACAAATTCTGGGTTTGGCGAGAACGTGAATCAAAGTGATTGTTTTCACTTCAAATTTTTTTATTGTACGTTGTTTGTATACATTAAGCCCGGTGACAGAACGATTTTCACGTAAGTGTCAAAAGTAATATGCATTTTGTACTTTGGTGTTGCACTGTCACGCTACCCAATTGCCGTGCAAAAGTCACGCCACTTGGTCATCCACTCATAAGTAAAAACAAAACATGTTTTTGCAATAACTGCAGAAATTCTGTCGCGCTCATTAGTTAATTTTCATTGTCAGTAAGAGGACAGACACATGAATTTATAATTTATGAAAGAGCGAAAGCAGACAGTTTAATAATTCGTTATTGTAAACAACAAATTGACGTCCGTTTTTCACCCGTCTATCCTGTTATTGACAATGAATTTCGTCATAATATTATCAAGGTAGTCTACATTAGTAAATTTGAACAGATAACTGACACAAAACAGTTGACGGGCTTGACTCTCATGGTGGTGTTTTCTTTGTATCCAAGTCTCTTTTGGAAATTGAAAGACAAAGGAAACTTAAAAAATTTGTAGTTTTGACCCGAAAGCCTCGGATCGACGACTCAAAACTCATCTACTGTGTCGTCCCGAAGGTAGGAACTTGAAGACAACACGGAAAAGAGTGATAGCAAAATCTCGCGAAATTCAGCCAGGAATCAACCGCTAGATTATGTGTAAACGTTTAAGCAATTACACTGAGAAAGAAAGGAACGAACGACTTACAATTCATTTTAAATTGGTCTTCGTTCGTGAACCACTACAACGCTTACTTTCAGCCAACAAGAAAAAGTTTCTACAAATTCCCAGCTACACCAAAGACCTCCGTAAAGAAATAGTACAAGCTCTTCGACCTCAAGATTTTAAGCCAGAGGGAAAAAATTTCGTTATATTCAAAGAGTTCATTCAGTATTTTTCCGACAATATGTCACGCAATGAGCACTGGCGACAATATAAAAAACTCTGTCACCAGTGTGTTATTGACTGCGATTTCATTGGTCACTTAGAGACCTTAAAGAAGGACGCGGCTTTGTTGCTGCAAATGGCGGGAATTGACGGCCGCGTAACTTTCCCGCCAATCCATAAATCAACCGGTCCATCTGAAGTGTTGAAGTATTATTCAACAGTTCCCCTGAAGTATATAAATCGCTTAGGAGAGCAGTATCGCAATGACTTTGAAATGTTCGGCTACGAATATCTTGGTCCTGTGAAAAAGCTTTTGAAACAATCTTCGAAAGACTAGCCGTTCTGCTTCGCGAGCCCAGAGACAATTCCTTATAAAGGCGAAATTATAAGCAGGAAAACAATGGCTGTTCCGAAAATGAGGAGATAAAGAATACAAATTAAAAAAATATATACGATATGAATTAACATAAAAAAAACCTAGAATTCTAATAAACTAAATATATAGCTAAAACAATTTAAATTAAAATTTTAAAATTAATAAATGAAAACTTGTTTAATAGGGCCTACAAAAAGTGAGAAAGAATAATCTCAGAATTCTCGTCTCGATAAGAGAGTACGGTGTTAACTGCCCTAGGTACTGCAGGGAGCCGCCGTAAGCAAGGTTGAGCGCTGATCATACATTTCCGTATTTGGTTATACGATAGAGAATGGGGGTACGCGAGTAAATACTCCATATATAAGCAGTGAACTTCAACAGATGCTTACCGTAACACTTAGATTCATCACTTACATAGCTGAATATACTGACAAATATGAATCTTCTCCTCCCTGTGGAACGCTGGCTGGTTTATGATTTG